>NW_027150970.1:1485465-1631366 GCF_018691715.1 Phytophthora cinnamomi
CCGGTCATCAGTCGAGACAGCGCTTTATGCCGCCGTCCCGAGTGTGCTAAGGAGTGCGCGAGGGCGCGCATTGTGAGACCTCAACGTCGGCAATGCTGCCGACGTCGGAGCAAAGATGTGTTGGTTCCGGGAACCAACACCCACGTTCAAGCGTAAGGGACAGTCCCCTGACCCGAAGAGGTCAGGTCGACAACGACGCGTCGGCTCCGGGAGCCGACGCACCCTCGGTCATGAGGGGCTCCGCCAATGAATGGCGTCGAGGTGACGAAGGCGCGTCAACCTGGAGTTGACGCTGCAAACAGTGCGGACGGTTGCAAACGTACCGCACTGACGCAATTTAGATGCTGTCGCAGCCGGGCTGCACGACGAAGCGCCATGCGATCGCCGGGCTTGATATCGCGCGCCCGCAGACAGGGTCTGCCGGCGAACAACTGTCCACGGCCGGGCCTGACCAGAAGAACAACTGTGCGGAGCCGGGCTCCGCACAACAAGAAGACGGCGCAAGTGGAAAACGCGCAAGTCTCGGTCCGGGACCGAGACGTAACAAGAGCAGTCTGTTGGCAGACTGCGGTAGACGCTGAATGTCAAGACGCTAAGCGTCTTGACGCGCACCGATACTGGATTCCAGTATCACTTCGCTAATCCTCCGACGACGGCGTCGGAGTTGACTTCGCTTCCAGTCATGAGTTGGAAGCGTTACGCGCGACTTGCACGATGGACGCATCGAGTAAGTCTGCGTTCTTCGGACAGCGAAAGAACGGAGAGGAGGGCGAAGAGCTGAGGCAGCTCTTCATGGAAGTACCGCTGAGAGTGAAGACACTCAGTGCGAAGACGAAGCGAGAGCGCTTCGAGGAATAAGGTTGGGACTCGCTGAAGTCGAGTCCCTATTACGACAATTGTTGAGGGAGTACAAAGACGTACCCTGGAAGAGATTTCGCGGAGCTTCCGCAGGATAGCGGCATTCAGCACGATTAATCTCGTGCCAGGCACGAAGTATTGTGTCACGCGGCAGTGGCCACTGCCGCGAGAGCAAGTAAAAGCAATCGACGACTTCTTCGAAAGTCGTCGCAAAACTGGACAAATGCGGGAATCAAAGTCCCCGCACAGTGCTCCGACGTTCTGTGTCAAGAAGCCACAGGGCGGATGGCGCATCGTTCATGCGTATAACAAGCTGAACGATGCGACGGTACCGGCGCAGACGCCGATACCACGAAAAGATGTCATCATCGATTCGATGGCCGGGAGCACCGTTTACAGTGCTCGACTTACGAGATGGATTCTATCAGATCCTAATGCGTGAGCGATATCTCTCTCGATGGCAGTGAGCACGCCAAGCGGCATGCTCTGGGAATGGCTAGTAATGCCACAGGGGCTTAAGAACGCCCCTGCGACTTTCAACAGGTGCGTGACGCAGTTTCGGTGCGCGACTTCGCACCGAGCTACTTCGATGATATTCATCCACAGCCGGGCTGTGGACGAGAAGACTGACATTGAGATGCACAGGGTGCATCTCCGAGTTACTTGAGCTTATGCGCGAAAGCATAAGCTCTACGCGAACCTGAAGAAGTGTATTCGGGGCGAGCGAGATACCCGTCCTCGGGTGTCTCGTAGGAAATAATGGTGTTCGCCCTGACCCAGAAAAAGGCCAGAGTGATTAACGAATGGCCAACGCTCAAGTGTCAAGGAACTAAGGCAGTTCCTTATTTTGGCCACGTACTTGTGCAAGTACGTGGAGGATTATGCGGGCAAGATCCGCCCGCTGTCACAACTTCTTAAGAAAGAAGCTGTGTGGAATTGGACACCCGATTGCCAGCAGATTCGATGCAGTCAAGCTGGGCTTGATTGAGGCGCCGATCTTGGCAGTGGCTGACCAAGATCGTCCATTCCACGTCGTATGTGACGCATCCGACTTCGCGATCGGATGTGCGTTGATGCAGCACGATCACGAGGGCCGTGATCGTGTCGTCTACTACCAATCGCGTCAGCTGAAGCCAGCTGAGCGCAACTATCCGGTGCATGACAAGGAACTCCTTGCCATGAAGTATGCACTCGCAAAGTTCCGAGTGTATTTACTTGGGAGTAGACCATTTGTGGTCTACACCGACCATGCTTCACTGCGCACCGCAGTGAAGTCTCCACACATATCACAAAGAATGGCGAGATGGCTCTCATTCTTTGCGGAGTATAACTTCCGGGTCGAATACAAAACCCGGAAGATTGAATGTAGTGGCCGACGCGTTATCACGTCAGCCGGACTACGCAGAAGCTGCTGACGTCAATGCCATTGACGTCATGCGATCGAGCAAACCCACATCGTCTCTGTTGGACGATGTGAAGGCCGCGTACGCGCACGACGCGGACGCGAAACTCTTGCTGGCCTATGGCACAGCGCCTTCTGACAAGTCCCGTCAGAAGCTGCCCAAGCACCTTCGAGCGCGTGCACACCGCTTTCGTGTGCACGACGGACTACTGTTTAATACAGTCGACGACAACGCGGATCGCGTTGTCGTGCCGAATGACCATGACCTGCGACTCAGGATCATGTACGAATATTATGATGCCCCGACTGCGGGACATCTCGGACGTGAGAAGACATACGTCCTTCTCACGCGCGACTTCTACTGGCGCCACCAGTATAAGTGGGTGCGCAAGTACATCCGTGCTTGCGAGGTATGCCAACGCGTAAAGCCTGCGCCATTCGTGCAGGCTCCATTGCAATCACTACCGACTCCGTCGGAGTGTTGAAAGCCCATGTCTTTGGACTTCATCTTTGGTCTTCCCCCGGATAGCGGAGGGAATACCGGTGTTGTGGTTTTCGTCGACCGCTTCAGCAAGATGGTACATCTTGCTGCGGTGCCGGCAGATGCGACCGCGAAGCAGACGGCCCGTCTGTTCGTCGACATGGTGTTCAAACACCATGGCATGCCGACCGACATCGTGTCGGACAGAGATCCGCGCTTCACAGCGCACCTGTGGCAAGAAGTGTTCACACTTCTTGGGGGCCAGCTTTCAATGTCGACTGCGGATCATCCGCAGACGGACGGTCAAACCGAGCGCGTGAATCGCGTGCTCGTCGACATTTTGAAGAGCTACGCTCACTCGTTCCAATACTGGAGCGAGTGCCTATCGATGGCAGAGTTTGCCATCAATAACTCAGTGCATGCCTCGACCGGGCATACACCGTTCTACGTGAATGCCATGCGGCATCCACGTCTACCGAGTTTACTCGGAGTGATGGCTCCCACTTTAAGTGGGGGAGGATCTACGACTGCAATACAGCAGCCGCAGAAATCCGCTGACACTTGCACAGTGTCAGCTGCAACAATGGACAAACCACATGAGTCTGCGCAGGGCGCAGACACCGCAAAGAACCACGCAGAGGCCGGGCCTCTAGCGGAGAGCGAGCTGAATGACTTCAGCTCGGATGCAATCAATTTCACCACCAAAAGACAAGCCGTAATTCGGTTTGTCCAAGACAAAATAGCAGCTTCTGTTGATCAACAGAAGCTGAACGCAGACAATGCGTGCAGAGGCAACACAAATGAATTTAAAGTTGGTTCATTAGTTTGTTAGCTACACAAAACCTGCCTAGACATGCAGTTTCGGATTTCTGAGCAAGCAAGCTTGCTCCGCGCTTCATCGGGCCGTTCACTGTGTTGGCACGGCACGGCAACGCATACACGCTAGACATACCGTCTAGCATGCGCCTCCACCCGACCTTTTACGTCGGACGGCTGAAGCCATACCTGCAGCACGAGCCACCTAGCTCGGCTGACCCGAAGCCTCGGCAGGAGCCGAGGCAGAAGCGGAAGCCTTGGCCTCGGCGACGAGCAGCCTCTCCTCCAGCGCGCGGACGCGCTGGAGCAACCCCGTCATCTGGGTCCCCAGCTCGACCTGGATATTCGAGGCGGTCTGCGAGACCGCCGCGACTTGGGCCTTCTGGTTCGCCAGCTCCTGTTTCAGGGCGGCGAACTCAGCGCCCTGCAGACGCTCCACGGCGGTCACCCGGTCGTGGAGAGGCGCATACTGATCAGCCCGGGCTGATCATACCCGGGCGTGTTCCCACCCCGCCACCGCCGATCCGTGACGCCTGCGGCTCAACCCGCTGGATTGTTGAGCGGATTGTTGACCATAGTATCCCGAAAACGAACCCTCAAGGGGCTCGTTTTCGTATTCGTTGAGAGGATTTCCTCCCCATCGAGATACATAGAGCCGCGGAACGTCTTGCTGGAGGACGTTCCGGAAATGGTGAGGGCGTACGAAGAGCAGTACGCGCTGGCACAGCGGAAGTAACACGAGCGCTGCGATCATCGCTAGCGCCCGAACCTTCACGTGCTAAAAACTTAGCACGGAGCTCTTTGAGACTCTCGGGCACACGGAACGACGTGTACCCGTTCAGGTCGCGGTCGCTCAAGCGGACCGCGCCTGGGAAGCACTTCGCGCACTGAAAGCCCTCGGGCACAGCGCACGGCACATTTGCCTCCTCAGCAGCAACATGAAGTTGCTCCAGCTATCCACGCTTCGAGTACGTCTCGAAGCGATCACGCGCTTGCTTAATCCGATCACGGTAAGCACTCGGCTTCTTGTTGAAGTTTTCAACAAAAGCGTTCAACTTTGACAAAGTGCCTGCCATTCGGGCACTTTGCTGCGAGAAGATGTCTTCTTGCTTTGAAACCATCGGAGCTCATGGAAGAGTCCGATGTAGTAATCGCGCCTTTGATGCGTTTCCGCATCAAAGTGCAGCTCGGCAGCTACAGCGTCATCTTTGATGGCGCTGCATACGTACAGCGGCACCTCATTTGGAGGTACCGAATTCCCATACCGGTCCGTGATCTCGGACGCGGACGGCATCCACGGATCGCGCGCTGCAGGCGCAGCGCGCGGAGAGCCTTGAGCTTTGAAATCACGCGCTGCAGCTGCAGCCCGCGGAGTACTGAGAGCCCCAGCGGAAGCGAGTGGGGTATCGCTCTCAGTACGCGAACGCTTCGAACTCGAAGCGTCCGATTCGTCCCCTTCACGCGGACGAATGTTCTTGGCATGAGGGTCGAGCGATTCGCTCGACACTGATTCCTTGCGCTTAGAGGGCGAGTCCTCCTCGCCCTCCATATCTTCATCGTCGTCGTCGAAGTCGACGACGTCGCCATACTTCGCCTTCTGGCGTTCGAAGTAGTCGTCGATGGAGAGATGACTCCCCACCGACTTTGTGGACTTCTTCTGAGGCGCGCTCATCGTTGAATGAGCGCGGATTTCTTCTCCAAACGCGGAGAATTGACGAATGGTCAATTCCAAAAGATTGACGTGCGGAGACCCCGCGCGTCTAACCTTAAGGGTGGGGATGGTGTAACGGGGTTACACGTACAAGTGGCTGCAAGCCACTTGTGAATTTAACAGATAGGATATCTGTTAAAA
The DNA here is from genome assembly GCF_018691715.1 of Phytophthora cinnamomi. NCBI lineage: Eukaryota > Oomycota > Peronosporomycetes > Peronosporales > Peronosporaceae > Phytophthora > Phytophthora cinnamomi. Next base: position 1,490,875 of record NW_027150970.1, read on the forward strand.
GTTTAGATACTTCCTCACCTTGGTGTAAGACACACCAATGGATACATTGAAGTGGGCCACCACAATGAGTGGTCCACACATACCCAAAGATCCTATTGGTAGAAAGCAGCATCTTTCTACGAATAAGAGACGTGCATATTGGTGGGGCTCTGACAGCCAGCCGCTGTCAACCCCTTTCATAGATGATAAACAGATTTAGCAGATTTAGAAGGAAGATCAATTTACAAACAATACAGTTCTCATTTTTTCCTATTCTAAGTCACTTGGAATCCTTTCTTACTGAACTTATATGTGTGTATTCAAATATAATTAACCTAAGTAATTACTAAGTACTTACGCTTCCTCATACGCGTTGCGCAACGTGTAAGCAAAGTAGTGAGTCAAGTTAGACCCACTACAAAAAGAGTAGGTATTTTATTTCAATCTCTACTGGATGGGTCAACATAGCAGCATAATTTGTACAACAAACAGACTATTCAAAATAACAGGCATTAATTAAACATGAAGAGTTCTTCAACGTCGCAGATCATATTCAACAGGGTATGTGATTAGTCAATAATGGCACTGGCGTGGCATCCGCCTATGGACTCTGGATAAAATCCGTAAAATACCGTCGCGTTTCGCTTTAACCAGGGTTCTTCAGCTATCGCAGCCTACGCAAAGCTCTCGTTCTTGCAACATGAACTCTTTTATCAAGTAAAACAGTTTTGTGCGATCTGGCAGTGCATCCCTGCTTTCTGGCAACTCGATAAAACGAATACTGAATCGGTACCCGCAGCATTTATTCCAGACCTAAATCCCGAGAAAAAAACTGGATTAAAATTCGGCGGAGGGGGTGTAACGGATATAAGAGCATATCCGTTGTGATTACACTTTCTGACCTTACAGCAGAAGAGCGACTTACAATTGAAGAGCACTATACGGTGAAAAAACACGTTTACTCTTGAGGGGCGAGAACAGAGTAAACGTTGCCCTTGCCAGGCCACGGCAACGACAACCAGTTGTTGTAGGTAGCAGCAAGAGGTGACGAGCTAAGGTCAATTCACTTTTCATTTTGCAATCCATTACGTAGTAGCACTTGCGTCCAAGCCCAAGATCCCGCATTCCAAGCCTTCACTCTCTCCCTCGCCGTCGCGCACACCAAGTTCCAGATCGAGCCGTCGAGCCCGCCGTCGCCGTCGCGCTGTTTCCCGCCTTCGAGTCCCCATGTCGTCAAACACCCCTGTGTCCATCGGCCACATCGTCCAATCAATGCAAGTCCAGCAAGAGAGCTGTGCCGCGCAAATGGCAGAGGCAACGAGGCGCATGGAGAAATCGCTAAAGAAGTACCCCGCCCAGATCGGGGACCCCCAACTTACCAAGGCAAATTTAGCGAGGACCTCGACTTGTGTCTGTTTGCCACAGAAGAATATTACGACCTCTCGCAAGACCCGCATGATGCCACCTTCGTACCCATCGTCGCGGGCAACCTTAGCCAGTCAGCCATGAACTGGTACATTTCAGTCAGCACTGCCAGGCGCACGGGCTCCCACGGACCTGGGATCTGTTTGAAACCGAAATCCGGATGCGGTTTAGCTCCCACTATTTCGATTTTGATCTCAGGCAGCGCCTGTGCAAGCTGCGCCAACCCAGCTCCCACCACGACTATGTGTCCGAGTTCGAGAATCTGTTATTCAGTGCATGGAGCCTATCCCCCCTCTCGAGCAGCGGTTCTACTTTCAACAGAGTTTACGCGGCAATACGTGCCGCTTCATCAATGTGAAGATCCCGGAACCCCTCGAAGAAGCCATTGACTGAGCCTCTCAGTTTGAGAACGCCCACTTCGCGAGCACGGGCAGCGATGATGTCGACCGCACGTGGGCTAGTTCGGCGACGTGTCGCCGTTGCAAGGAGGTAAGGCACATTGCTCCTGACTGTCCTAACAAGTACGGTAAAGCTGCTTTTGAAAAGCTTTCATAGGACTTGTCGAAGAGGGACTTCCGCTTGGCGGCCTTCTTGGACATGGTGGTAGCGGTCGAGGCCGGTGTGGCGTGCGCGTCAAATTGCTGAACGACATTATTTGCGTTCCCTTCGGAAATGCTGGCGGCTTTGGATTTAACACCTTTGGACCTGCGAAAGGGGTGGAAGGGGACGGCGAGCTCCTGCTTGGGTTACACACATCACGGTTGGCGGGCTTAATGGCTTCTGACTCGCTAAGAGAACCTGGTTAGCGGCTACCTAATGATGGGTAGTGACAGGAACGGTTGGATCGCTTCTCCATGGAGGGACGCGCTACTATTTACGTTGTTTTCAGCAAAGTTCCTGCCAAGATGGAGCTAGTCCTCGATGCAGTCGGCGTGCTGATGGACCTCGCTATGGCGGCTACGGCTGTGGCCTATGCAACCGGGTCGCCTCCGAAGTCAGCATCAGCCTCCTTCTCTCCCGTCAGGAATACCGTGTGCTCTTGGTGGAAGCGCGCCCTCTCCTCTGCGCTCCGGTCCTCCAGTCGCTCCATAAAGCGTCGATGCTCCCAGCGCGTTTCTCGAGGCGGGGCCATGCTGGTGACACGTGTTCTTTCTTCTTGTCTGTTTGGGGATTGAACCCAGATCCACTGGTTTGGGGAAGGTCAATGTGCCGTTGATATCCGATTGACTGACCCAGCCAACCCAAGCCCTGTGCATTTTCAAGAGCGCCCAACTTATGCGACAAAAAAGCCCAACTTTTAACATGTTGTGCGTACAACATGTTTCTTGGTGTATGGAAGCATTCAAGCAGATGGATGGAGCCGCCTACGTGCCCCGCGTGCAAGTGCGAACACGGAGCGGACTAGAAGCAAAGCCCCGAGCTTTGCGGGCGAAATGAGAAGTGAGCGGCGAAGGCGAAGCTCGTCGAGGACGCCGAGCCCCAGTCGGGGAGGATGTCCCGAGCTGGAACGGTTCATACCCGAGCTGGAACGGTTCATACCCTCTTGGCATTGGCCCGGACCGTTGCAGCCCGGGAAGGGTTCAGGCGAGTGCCTGACGATGGAGAGGTGGTGTGATCGCGGACCGAGGTCTACGGGTCCCGGACCTTGCGAAGATGCAGACACAAATCCCACTGCTGAACGGTAGTCCCGCGGTCGCGGGCCCCCCTGGTGTCTAGGTGGGACTTCGCGGACGGGTGTCATTTGTATGTGTTTGTTAGGCTATAATAACCTACGACTCAGAGGTGCGGAAGGTGTGTGTCGGAGGATGGGCCCCCCTATAAGCGAGGAAGCGCAAGGCTGAGGAGGAGGCGGAGGCTGTCGTGAGCCAGCATTATCGGCAGTTAGGTGCTTGTTTCACCAGGCGAGCGACGGTCCAAACACTCTTTGCAGTCGTAACCGAGTCGGTTGTATCTGGTTTTGAACGGTCATGTCTCAGCGACAGGCGCTGTTTAGCAACGTTGGCACTCAAATGCGCGAGCGTCTTCGTGGATCCATTGTCGAATTCTGGTCTTGCCGTCGCTCCGAGTCAAAAACCAGAGGCCGCCTCGCGGTCTGGCGAGCTATCTTTGTGAGGATTCGTGACTCGATGCAAGCGCGTTTACGTTTCCAACGAGTTATTTCACGAAGTTTGATTCACCATGACGCTTCTTCTACTTCGCCACCTTCTTGAACGATTGGCTGAGCGACAACTGCCGCTTTCCTTCCGAGTACAGGTCATGGGGGGAAAGGAAGCCCATTCACATGCTTAGCCTGGGACTCGATGAGTCAGGTTGAGGGGCGTCGACGCGTGGTAGCTGAACAGCGGTGCCTGGCCGATAGCTGGATCGGAGAGGCCAACCCCCAAATTTGAGGCGTGCATATGAATGTACTGAAAGAAGCCTACATGATAACATAACGCACATGTTGTGAGAGTAAAGGGCCCTGAGCAACTTACATGACTCGCGTAAGAGGCCGGCATGCAGGGCGGTGAGTGACTTGGTGTATTACTTGAGCTTCCGTCACCGCTTGACCTCTGCGAGGGGACCATGATGAGGGCGAGTAGCATAGGCGTACTCCTGTGGATGGAAGACGCAGTCTTGAGGTCGAGAGCCCGGCCATATATGAATGAATCTTGTAGAAGGCGAGCGGGTCTGCTGGCGGACGCTGTGCTCCCAGGGTGACCAACCACGTTGCTCCCAGTCGAACTGAACCTTGGGGTCGATGTAGGAGTTTCGACGGCAGAATTGTACTCGTGTAGCCGAAATCACGAACCGCAGCACGGATTTGCTCTTTTGCTCGCTCGGTCGGCCATTCCGTCGGGGGAGAGCGAGCAGCCCCCAAGTAGGTGTAGGAACGCGAGCGCGACCACGGCGTGATGAAGCCGAGTGCGTCCGTCGGTGGAGCGTGATGTTCGCGCCGCTGCAAAAGATCAAATGCCCTCTCCTTGAATGGACGCCCTTCATTTCTATCCTAACTAGCGTTGGGAAAACCTATCCGCTCGGAAACAGCACGCTGCAGCCCCGCATGTTGGATAGGAAACCAAGGCACCTAAATATACAACATGCATCTTGGCGAGGACGCGTCTGGGCTTGACTAGCAGCACGGCGAATGTACGGCTTCGCTTGTCCTGGTGCTGAAGCTCGTACATTTGATCTGATGACCTTCCCCCTTCCGGAAAAATCACTTTACGCCTCGCCTTCGGCTCCTCGTTAACTACCCATGCTCAGTTTGCTACCACGCAATGGCGGGAGAGAGCATTGTCGCGAGTCGCTTTATCGGACTGGTTTGGGGTCGCCCGCCGCTGTGTGGGAGTAGTAAGTGCTACCTGTAGTTAAAACCACAGGTCGAAGACTACAATTAAGCAAAAATGCAAAACTGTTTTTCTTCTTCTTAGTGACAGGTGTGGTCCAAAGCTAAATCACGACTGACTGGCGAAAGCAGCCCTCCGCTACTGAGTGGCTATCTCCTTAGGGGTAGGTGTGACTACATTCGAGCGCTCTAGTATGGAGAACGGCGTCCCTCCGTGGTTGGAGTGGATCGTAGATAGCATTTTGCCAAAAAGTCAGTCAACATTTCGCAGCAGCCATGGAGTCACCATATCTACTAGTGGAGCTGGAGGAAAGCGCGAACACAACTCTAGATCGCTGTCGAGCTGCCCGTCCGGCAAATACTACTCGCGCGTACGCGCCGAAACAGAGGGAGTTCAAGGCTTGGTGCGATCGCAAAGGCTTCCACGAAACTACACGTTACCAGGTCACAGCATCCAAGATGCGTCTTTTTCTTCAAGAGGAAGTTGTAGATCGCCAAGTTCGTGTCAAAACCTCTACTCGCAGAGTCAGCGTAGCTACAGTTGAAATGTATGCAAAACAATCTGTCGGATTTGTACAACGACCAGCATAGCAGGGGAGCAAACGCACACCCGCATCCCCGCAACAGCCTCATTAAGGCTCTCCTGACTTCATTGAAGCGCGAGAAACACGAAAAGAACAAGCGTGAGTACGTTGATCGCGGGATTGGGTCTCTATTAGATGGTTACTACACTACTAACGATCTCGTGGCAATCTCTCGCTATTACATGAACTTGAATACTGGTGGAAACTTACGAAATCGTCTCAGCCATTTCTTGTGTCATGCCTGCCTTCTGCGAGGCGAGTCTGCGCGTAACATGGAATTACCTGATCTTTTTAGTGTGGAGTTGGAGCACGAGGGCTTCACAGAATGCAGAGCGCTCGTGATGATTATGGAGCAAGGTAAAACGAATCAATTTGGCCGCCGCGAGTTTGGCTCTTGCATTCGACACAACAAGTCGAGATTTGTCCTATCGGAGCTCTCGCTTTGTATTTTTTCTATCGATGGTGTGTGCAAATGGAAGCGATACCAGCCGTTCTGATCCCACAAAATTGGTATGATATTAAGGTGCTCAAGTCAGGAAAAGAAACAAACAAAGCGCTGTCTTACCGGGCTCATTTCGACGCAACTGTGAAGGCTTTCACCGCTCTGGGCTTGCACTCTAAAGCAAAGACCCATGCGGCGCGAGGGTCTGGGTCCAGAATGGCTGAGCTGGCAGGGGCGACAGAATCTCAAATTAGACGTTTAGGCAGATGGAATGCAACAGCGATGGAGGGATGTTACCTGACTGCACTGCCTCGAGAAGCAATGCGTTCCTTGGCTGGGTTTTCGCCTGATCGCCGCGCATTTTTCTTGGAGCGGGCAGCACTCACTCCACCCGATAGCCTTCAGCGCGAAGTATTTCCTTTTGTGGAATATTACATGACAGCCTACAACTAACAAACAGCACCGCACGTTGCCACAGGGGGGTTTCTTAACTTGTTACTGTACCTTCGGGTTGTCCTCTTGCAAGACTCTGTGCTACTGCGCGAGCTTCATCCCGCTCACAAAGTCTGGTCGCTCTCTCTGTTCAGTTCCGGCGGCTTTAAAGAATTCGCCGAGGAATTGAAAACCAAAATGCTAAACGATCAGTCGCCGCAAGTGACGCAATTACACGAAGTGGTACCGGACTTGATGGATCATCTGAAACAACAGCAGCAGCAAGTGATATCACACATCGATAACAAGGTCAGTGAACTTCAAACGTCAGTCACCTCCTCGTCGCCGCAGCCTCTCCTCTTGGCCCGCTGGTGCCGGCCTGCGCGGGGCTCTTCGTCGCCTCCCGTCTTTTTCGCGAATGACAATATTGGGGTTAAAAATGTGCTAAAGTTTATGATAGCAGCTGTTATTCAGAGGGTGACACTTCTGATAACTGAGTTATCAGAGAGACGGCACGGCGACGGGACGGGGACGAGGAGGGGGACGGCGCGCTCTTTCACTTCCGATAATGACCAACCCCGGAAGAAAGGCGTCGGCTGCATGCAGCCTGCGTCCCATAGATCCCGAAACATTCGAGAGGAGCGGAACGTCCAGCGCGGTACCACTCCGTTTCAGAATACTTGTCCTCTTTTGCTTAAGTGCTTCGGGATTCGTCAATATTTGCCTAAAACGACTACGATTGGTCTTAATAGAACGCAGGGTTTGAATGGTGGGTAGACCTTCACAGAGCTCTCAAAATTGACAGCGTGATGGCCTCAAAGGAGCTTTTGCACCCGAATCGTCCACAGATGTCGCCCAGCCTTCCCCTCGTACCTCAAATCTCAGCTATGAATGTCAAACGAATCAGGAGAGAGCTTACAGTGATGGAGCGTCGACAGGCAATTAGCTCTGTCCTCGTGCGTTCAAACGGAGGCAAGCCACGTCGAAAAGCGGTGCATGAAGTGGCCAGCATCTTTGGCGTTCACAAGAGGACGATTGCGAGGCTGTGGATAGGCTCCTTCAAGGAGCCTATTCAAAATGTCCAAAAAAATTGCGTCACGTGAAAGTTTGTGCACGGTTTTGCAGTGTGGAAAGATCCTGACCTAGGGAGCCTGCGAGACGGATAGTGATCAGGCCAGCGCTGCCTCTTGTCTGCGCTCGGTTCTTGCAAACGTCACCAGCGCTGGTATAACCTCGGCCACATCGGGACGATCGTCAGGAGAAGCCGCGATCATCCGCTGCACCAACTCCCACTGAGCATCCGTCATAGACTCCGGCCTCTGCACCTTGATCTTGCCTTCACGAAGGTAGCCACGGATCTTGTCGTGGTCACACTCTGCCCAGGGGTTTCCGCCTTTCGCCGCTCCGATAATGCACATGCCAAGTGAGTACACATCGGACTTGCGCGTTGGCGTCTCCAACGTCATCTTCGCGAACTCAGGAGCACGCCATTCCATCGCGCCTAGCGTATCCTTCAGTCTCTTCACAGAGCATGATCCAGACTCGGTGAAGCTCAGGCCGAAGTCAGTCAGCATCGCGGTGCCGTTCTCGCTCACGACGATGTTGTCCCCCTTGAGGTCGCCGTGCACAATACCATGTTCATGAAGGTAGCTGAGCCCAGCAGCGACCTCCTTCATCTTCCGCCAAACGATAGTCCGCCCTTGCTCCTTCTCGCACTTGATGTACGGGATCAGCTCTCCATTGGACGCGTACTTGGACACGATGAAGAACGGCTCCTCCCGATGATTGGCACCGTAGAACGGGACCACATTGTCGTGTGTGAGATCGCGCCACGTCTCCACTTCCTTCATGAAACGTCGCATCTCCACCACTGTGATCTCCTTCACGACAACGTCGATATTGGCCCACTTGGCGCGATACACCACCCCGAAGCTACCTTCCGCCAGCGCCTTGGATGCCTTCGTGATACGATCTGGCGGGATTAGCCATTTTGGGGTTTCCACTGCCGGCTTGGACGCGTACTCCTTGAGAAGGTCAATGATACTGCGGAAGGACTTTTTTCTGGCGATCGATATCGCGCTATTGCCTTGCTTATTCGACTTGAGAGGAGGCGCTCCACGTTCTAACAACAGCCTCACGATCGGCCGAACTTTGTCTTCGTCGACGTCATCGTACTGGAGTAAGAGGAGAATCGCGGAGTTTTCTTCGTTGTCGAGGCACGAAGCGTCGGCGCCTCGCTCCACGAGATGCTGTACCGTTTCCAGTCGGCCCGCACGAGCAGCCTCGATTAGTGCAGTCTCACCATTCTCGTTCTTGGTGTATTTGTTGGCACCTTCCTTCACGTCGTACTGCACCACACTCAGATGACCACTGGCAGCTGCCTTACTCAACGCAACCTCACCGTCGTTGTTCTTGACGTCTTCGTTAGCGTCTTGCACATGACCATTCTGACCCGCCAGCTCCCGCGCGAGATAATGTGTCACGTGCACATGACCGTTCCGAGCAGCCAACATCAGCGCGGTGTTGCCGTCCTTGGCCTTGCCGTCTTTGTTGGCGCCTTCCTTCACGAGATACCGCACCACATCTAGATGACCTTCACGAGCAGCCGCCATCAGCGCAGTGCCGTAGTTGCCCTCGGTGTCCTTGCAGGCGTCTTGTTCCACGAGGTACGACACTACATGCAGATGACCCATTCCAGCAGCCCGAATTAGTGCAGTCTCACCATCCTTGGCCTTGACTTCCTTGTCCGTGCCATGGCTGACGAGATACCGCACCACTTCCACATGACCACTCCAAGCAGCATGCATCAGCACAGTCGAGCCATCGTTATTCTTAGCCTCTTTGTTCGCGCCTTGCTCGACGAGATACCGCACCATATCCAGGTGACCGAGGTGAGCAGCCATGATCAGTGCAGTCCATCCTCTCCCGTCTTTCTCCTCTTTGCTCGCGCTCCTCTGGACCAACTGCTTGACTAATATGAGGTTGCCCGCACTCGCAGCGTCGACAAGACCAGAATTTGCCGCGCCCGGTAGTATCGCGTTGAGAAGACTAAAAGTTGCCATGCTCCGCTGGCGTCTAAACCGAAACTAAGGCACAGCGTTAGCATCCCGTCCAATCCCCCACAAATTTAAATATTTTTATTCGTTAAAAATAGAATAAAATATTATTTGTTTATTCGTGTAAGTTCCTAAAATTAAACACTTCGGTTTTGTATCTGACACAGTCTGACCACCACGCTCTATTAGGTGGGGTCTAATACTAGCAGACCTCCACCTTGAACTTGCGCAATTCGTTCGCCCTACGTAAGGAGTGCTTGCAAAACTCCCCCTTGTTGCAGGGATTGCCAAAAAAAAGTGTGGAAGGATTTTTTTGAAATAAAATAACAATAATATGTTATTTTATTTAAAAAATACTATTTTATACATCAAACACCGCAGAAACGGATCGCCTGGAACACAGTATAACACAATAGCTACCCGAATACTGGTCATCGCCATACAGACCTCCGCCACCGTTGAAGTAGCCCCGCGGTGGCGGCCCACTCCCTATCATGCCGATCGAGATTAAGACCCCCGAGGACTTCAACGCCGCCATTGGTGACGCAGCTGACGGAGAACGAGTTCCTGAACGTCATGTTCATAAAGGTGAGCACCGAGGAGCTGGAGAACTTCTGCGAGGGGATTGACGTGGACAGCTTCCCCACCTCCCGCGTGTACAAGGACGGCGATGTGACCACGTCGTAAGTCTGCAAGTATTGGGCCCCGCCTAATAAATCGTGGCGGGCAGATTGTGTCCGAGACAGAACCGAAATGTTGAATTTTGGTACTTACACGGATAAAAACGAATAAATATTTTTGTTCTAATTTTTACCGATACAAATATTTTTAAAAAAGTTGCCATCCCTGCTTGTTGTTCTTTCACGGCGCCGAGAACTACACGTCGGCTGCTTCTCGCCGATGGCGGGATTGTACTCCTCGAGGGTCTTCATCTCGATCTGCACAAAGGGGGGCGGAGGTATGAGGCCAGTAATTGGGTAGCTACTGTGCTCGACGGTACTCCTTGTGATCCGCTTCAGCGGGGGTCGATGTATAAGAATGGGTAAATTTTCATTAAAAATGGAGATAAAATATTTATTAATATTTTTATCTCGAAAAAAATCTTCCTTTTTTTGCAACGCATCAGCTCAAGAGGAATTTCCATAAATCAACCTTAAGCACTGAGATTTGTGAAAGTATTAATCCAAGGAGTAAGTATGATGATCAGCATTTTGATGAGTTTTAGTACTTGGTATAATACAGCACTTATAATATCATATGATACTATTAATATGAGTGGGCGAGCACCGGGGCTCTACCACTACAGACCCGCGACAGAACAAAGGAAACAACAGCACCAACGGTTCTAGCATCAAAATTCGTTTAAAAGTCGTTTTCGATATCGTTAAAACGATTTTTATGTCCAGATACGATTATCATAGTAGCGGAGGATAACATGAAATTGAGGTTTAGTAAGCTGTGTACACCGTGCGCACTAGTTCGAGCGCTATGTGCTGACATAACGGTCTTCATCGCGTGCACACGCGCCTGTAGTGCCTACATTGTTTCCTGTATAGAAAACACCCACAGAGGGGATGTGCGCGGTATTATCCTTCAAACATTTCACCATTTCGACATCCAATTTCTCAGTTCGTATTTACAAGTCCGCGGACATACCCGCCATAGTCGATAAACTTCTTCAGAAATCGATCAATTCTTTAGTAGGGATCTTCGTGAATGTTAAAATGTAATCATTCTAGCGATAGTTATCAACCTATATGATATTCTAAAGGAGGCGCAATTCATTTTCCAATAAAGGGTACTGTTGTCACTTTATTTCTTGGCTCACAACAATGAAGCAGTCTTCTTGAGATTTAATATAAATATCGAAGACTTCAGATTCCTGTAGGCTGCAATTTCGTTTGCAATAAAATTATTAAATCAATTTTTATTTGTATCCACGACTGCGTTAATAGCTGTGATGTCGCTGGGGTACGTCGCGAGGATTTTGTGTTGCGAGTGGATGATGATCAGGTTGTGGGTCGACAACAGACAGTACCCGTACTGCGATATCACGCACACCACCTTCGCACTGCAGCCTGTATGATGTAGGTGATGGTGATGCTGCAGAAGTTGAGCCAATCTTGTTCAGATTCACAAAAGAATGTACGCAGGTTATGATGTAGCAAATTGCCAGAATGTTCGTGTCTTTCACCGATAACTCACATTGGCAGTCAGTAAATGGAGCTTTCCAACGCATACGACTTCAACTGCAACGAAGAAGGCTACCTCAGCATCCGCTCTTTACTACATGTAATACTATCGATAGCACATCACATTGAACTTTAATGTTACTAATATCATAGTACTAGTATCGTCTACCGGTTTGAGGCAGTAAGAAACAATTACCACCATCTTAAAGTAATATCTCTGTGCTTACGGTTGATTATGGAAATTCCTCACCCGCTTAATTGTAAAGATCCAGTGATACACCCATTGCATCGGCTCCATCTGAACGGAAAGATCTATAACGCACCCATCGCAATGCGATGGGTGCATCGGCTTCATCCAATTTGGGAAGATCTGGCGACACTCGTTACCCGTGCACAAAAAACGGCGGCGCCTGCTCTCTCGCATAAATTCACGACCAGGGTTTTCCACCCGGTTAAGTACAACACGAGCGGTTTTCTTTGAGTGGCAAAAGTGTCGTCCCCCCTCAAAAACGATCACTGAGGTTGAAGCAAAAAACCTCGAGAAACATGCTCGTGGGGTTTTAAGTCTGCCGAGGTTTTGAAAGAAACTGTTTCCTCACCGCTTCGTGGTAGTCTTGACTCTCTTCAATTCGTTGGCGTCTGACTTCCTTTTTATATGAAAACTTTTGCGTTTCTTGTGCGTTTGTGCGCACACGAATTCGTTTTATCCCTGGTGACTTTTCGATACAACTACTGTTATTTTGAGCGACAATCCAGAGTTCTCACGAATGAGACCGCGCGTGGCGGAGACGCTTATCCCCCCCTCCCTCAGCGTTCCAATAAGCGCGCAGGCATGATGTCCAATTGGACTCCAACGGCTTTATCTCCAAAAGTCGCACACTACTCGATTAAGTGCGATCACACGATTGTCACACAAACTCTTGCTACATAATTTGAGACCGCGCAGAAAGAAATGATACTTAAGGCATCTCCAGTGCCAGGTCTTAACTACCATAGGAAGACTTCCAAAATTCGCACATCTACAGTAGCATTTCATTTTGTGAGCATGCTGTGCGAGTTTGAAGCGATCACCTACCCCTTGAAATGCGGGAGCCTTGCGTCACCAAAACTCACACAATTCCAGATTCGCACTCAAGGAAAATATGCTGTCGCCGTCCTTCTTGGTAGCCACTCACCATGCACGCCAGGCAAAGCCCCGTCTTCTGCTGCTGCTACGACTGCGAATGATGGTTCGTGAGAGGAACTATTTAACGAGGGAGGCGCTGATCTCGCCACTAGACTCGTCTTGGCACGTCATGTACGCTAGCCGTGCCGAAGGCAGCTTCGTGACCACCGTGTCACTTCCGCCATAGGCTTTTGACAAGCTGTTGAAGGTATTTTCAACGCAAAAAACTCGCCTGTGAGCCATCAATTGGCTTTGCTAGCTCTCAAATTGAGGAGACGCTAAACCAGTCTGCTCAATTTGTGCTGTGATTTGCGAGCGCCTTTCCACGTGAATGCGAGGAGGAAAGTAGTGCATCTTCTTTTTGCAATGTGTAAGTTTTGGAAGTCTTCCATTTTGAGGTTTTTCAAAAAAGTGGATCAAAGATGAGCAGTCGAAAATCGGACCTATCCGAATTGACGAGAAAACGAGGATTTCGTGTTTGACGAACGTCAACCATTGACGTTAAGTTCGCACGGGGCCTGGAGTCCGATTCCGACAGTCTGAGCGCTGTGGAGTCGGAAGGAGCGGCGTCGACGAGCGATAGCGACTGGGACGACAACGACATCACTGTTGATGTCAGAGGGAGAGGAAGGGGGTTCTGAAGATGGCACTGAGGGGGAGCAACATGTCCGCTCCCACGATTGCCGGCTACAAAGAATGATTGATGACTGGATGACTGTGTGCTGTGCGTGAAGCCGCACAGAGGAAACCTCAATCTAAATGCCGCTGCGCTCAACCTCCCGCGGATCCTGTCATGGCTTAAGGATGTTGCTCATGATGTAGGAGAGACGTAGGAGAGGTGGTTCCAGTGCGTGGGCGCCGCCATAAACTCGAGAGCGGCATGGTTTTTAAGGCCTGGTCCAAGTGAAGAACGTGTGCCAATGAAATGAAGGCTAGGTGAATAGTTGAGATTCTTGGTCACGACTGGCACATGTGCTGTGGCTGGTCCAAGTGTGCACCGCCAACCACCACGGCCACCGCCCATCGTGCCACCCTGAGATAAGTACATCATCGCCAAGGCGACACCCTTGATTAGCTTGTGCTTGGCGTTGGGGGCGGGATGGCGAGTGGTTACACTGTAGATTGCTCTGTAGATGAAAGACATGAAGCCTTGTCACGTCACCACCACAGCTTCTTGTACCAGTGTGTATGTTTGGCATGCAAAGCGTGCTCGAAGGTCGTCGAGCTAAATGTTGAGGTGTGCGTTAAATCCCACGAAGGCTGCGCTGGTCCGCAACCCAGCAGTGGCACAGGCAATAACAATTGCACATATTGCAGCAGTTTCACTATCCATATTGCTAGGCGAGCAATGCTAGCACAAAAATTCTCTGGCTGGCACACGTCGTGTTGGCGTTCCAGGAAGTTGTGTTCCCGGTCCAAATGGGTACAGTGTACCAAAGCTGTTAGCCAATTGAAAGGCTTGAATTGCCCAGCTCAGAACACGTTCTTCAGGCCTTTACGAGATCAAGCATTTTGAGCATGTTCCGCTCGTCATTGGCTAACAAAAACAATTTTTGGCTTCCTCGCGAAATTTTACCCCTAGGCAGCCAATAAACGAAAAACCGAACTTAAGAAAAATGTCAACTTCCAAATTTTCCATAGCTGCTACCTCATCGAGCACTCGAGGTTTAAATAGCAAGTTAGATATAGCGGATCAAGATCTTTCGATGGAACCATGGATCCCAGAAATCATGTTTTGGGAAAAGTAACGTGCGGTCGCATTGGCTTCATCTAAACTGAAAGATCCATCCGAGTCGACATATCACGCAACGAGATGGGGAGGACCCACTGTTCCATTTTGAATCCACCCACGACAAACTGTCATTTTCATCGACCTGCGCAGGTTGAGAGGGCTCGATGGCTGAGAAGCTGATCCACCTAGCTCTTCCTCATCTCGGGTCGGCGCTCGCGCTGCTCACGACGGTCCACGCGAAGTACAGCGAGCTGAACGAGGTCAAGGACCTATGCGCCAGGCTCGAGGAGCGCTTGAAAGACTTCGCTCACGAGCTGGCTAAGCTCGAACCTGATACCTTGCGAGCGGAAGAGCTGCTGGGGCGCCTCAACGCGTTGATCGAGGAGTTCTTGAAGACGGTCACGATGTACGCGGAGCTGAACTTCGTCAAGCGTGTGGTGAAGCTGGGGAAGTTCAAGGACGACATCAAGATCCACAACGAGAGCTTGGACCACATCATCAACATGCTTTCTGTGAAGGATACAGAGAAGCTTGTGAAGCTGTTGGATTGGCGCGACCAGTTCAAGCAAGACGCTGAAGATATCGCGGAGCGACTCATTGGAATGAGAAACTTGCTCGACGAGATCCGGGATACGCTATACGACATGAAGGAGGATGCGATGGCAACGAAAAGTGACTTCAAAGAGTTGGTGATGCTGATTAAGCGCGACGTCTCCGACCCTGAGCGCATACAGCAGCCTCACGAAGAAGTTCTGCGCAGCATCATCGAGATTACGATGAAAAATCACCTTGACAACCAGGATGTAGAGACCCCTCCGACCTGGCTGATCGCTGGCGATGAAGTGTTGACGCGTGGCGAGCCGATCGACTCGGAAGGCCTCACCTCCATTTTCGTCGGCGAGTGGCAGGGTGCTCAAGTAGCAGTCAAGAAGTTCGGCATTATCGGAGACAGCCCCGTGTTCGACAAGCACTTCCGTATCTGGAGCACTCTGCTTCACCCGCACGTGATTCAGCTCTACGGCGCAGGGACAGACAACGGGGCTCCGTTCTTCGTGTACGAGTACGCCCATCGCCAGAGCCTTGACCAATGCTGGAGCGATATGTTGCCAGTGAAACTCTGGGGGATGTTGCATCAAGCGGCGCTGGGGCTCATCTATCTCCACAAAAAGCACGTTGTGCACGGCAACCTGAGTTGCTCGAAGCTCTTGGTCACCGATACAGACAAGGTGAAGCTCTTCGGCTTCGGGGCATCTTACGTCCGGAAGAAAGACAAGAGCAACAGCGTCAAGGCGGATACGTACGAGGAGTTCGCCGCGCCTGAGTGTATTGGGATACTGGACGGGATTCGCCACAGTCCTCGATTCGAGTCTGACGTGTACTCGTTTGGGTTGACAATCATGCAAGCAATCACGAAGAAGAACCCCTTCGACGACATGTCGCCGAAAGCAATCCGCGCAGCGAAGCAAAACAACCAGCTGTCCCAGCCTCCAGAGATGAAAAGTGAAGCGTGGGTCCTGGTGAAGGAGATGTGCGTTTGCGACCCTAAACGGCGCGTGTCGCTCGACTATGTGGCTATGCAGCTAGGGAGTCTTACATCAAACGCTTGAACATGCATCGCGTTGTACCAACGTGCCGCTCATTGCTTCAGCTAGTTGCGTCTTGCTTGACGTTGCTCGGTCCTGGTTGCTTTCCCATGCCCCAGTTTGAGGCGTACAAGGTGGGATGGATGCGTGAGCTTGGCCCTGATGGTGCGTTGATGGTGCACCGCTACACTGAGAGCCTTGTCATGGCTAAGCGCGCCGACACTTCGTTTATCTTTTGCACGCTAATATGAACCGTAGTAGGGGGCTATTATCATAAATTTCGATAATACACCGTGAGAATTCTCTGTGCGATTCCGTAGATTGTTTGTTTGAGTTTGCTATTCACTGTGCGGATGGATGTCATGACCTGGAGATGCTGTTTTGCACTTGCCATTTACATGTGAGGATCGGACGGACACAAGTGACTCCCCTCCTGTTGGTTTTTGTATATGGACATACGATGGATGTCATAAACACGAGCGGGTGTTTCTACTTGGAATTTGTATTGATTTTCTTCTCTTGTTTTTTGTATGAGGGCAGAGGATGGATGTCATGAAGAGACGGTAGTGAATGTACTTGGAATTTGTATTGTATGATAGGTTAGGAGCACGTGGGTTCCTCTCTTAGTTTTGTATGGTGAGTAATGGGGGGGTTCCCACCGGCAAATTTTTAGTAGGCTACTCAAGATTGGCGACTCAATAAATCCAGCGAAATCATGAGTTGTGTTTCCACCGGCATATTTTGAGAAGGCGCGGCCTTTCGTCCATTCCAAAGAGCTGCTTGACGATGGAAGAGCTGGCTAGCGGAACGCTAGTAGTTCTGCATAGGTTTCTGTCTCGAGGCTACACATCATCTAGCGGCGGCGAGGACAGTGACGACACTGATGAAGCAGTGCAGTACTTGCTCAGTGGCAATGCCTGTACCAGTGGATTGTCTCCACCACTGTATGAAGATTGCGCTGCATCCGTGTTTTGGTTGTTCTCAGCGAAGTCCGCAATATATGTCTGACGAGGAGCACTACTATCCTCTCTCTCAAAGGTAGGCGTAGAGGAAACTAAAGCAGAAGGCTCGACAGAGTCATCACCGCCTAAGATGTTCTTCAAAGCATTGAATACGCTATATCCATGTCGGCATTGCGAGCGTCCGTCTTGTTAGCAGCCTTGATGGCTTTCTTTTGCTCACGTGACAGTTCAAACAAACAAGGCTGGCCGGTTGATCCGACCACACGGTTGTTGTTAACTGCGACTATGAGCCTGTACGCAACAGGCAAGTTGTTCTTCTTGTCGATGACTGCTTTCTCACTGCGAGACGTGGTGCCACCACACAGCGTCTTAAATTGCTCGAATACTCGCCTGTTAAGAAGGGCCGTTGACTCCCCCTTCTCTGCTGGGGTATCCAGCTCAACTCGCCATGCCTCGATGAGCTTCAGGATCTCCGTTGTAGTCCAGTTAGGCCCTCGCGCACGAGATTCGCCCTGCTGCTTCTGCTGCTTCTTCTTCGCCATGAGACCTTCTCCCCCGCCCCCTACTCAAGATTTTTTGCAGTAGCAGAAATCCTACTGCAAAAATCCGCACCTTCTGACGGGTTATTGAGTAGGAAAGTATTGAATCAGGTTAGGTTCTCAAAAACGCCTACTCAAGAGTTACCGGTGGGAACCCCCCCAATGCCGACAAAATTGGCGGGAGCTAATTCGCAAATCCACCGACTGACCGCACCAGCCGACACCCAAACCATCGCTCAACACTCCGCGCTGCCACAAATCCGCTCACCACCCCGTTGCCCGACGACGGCAGCAGCTACTCGCTACGGCGTTCGCTGTTTGCCCGTATTCGTGGTAGTGGGATTCGTGCAGGCTCTGCAATGATCCAGCGCAGTGCACCGACAAACAAATCAGCAATGGGGCGATGCCGAGAGCCATCGCTGATGGAGCGCTGCGGTGCCCGTCGCCAATCAGCATCTTTAGCATCAAGCGTTGGTTACTCCCCGCCTGCTCAACGGCCTACCCCACCATCGCCAGCTTCCTCAGGGTAGGAAGACTCGCTGAATTTGATGTTTACCCGCCAGTACCCTTTATTCTGAGGGATGCAGGGGTTGCGCGAGAGCGCTATATCGCATTGTATCCCTCGCTCGTGGCTAAGTGGTCCAGCTTTTGGGTTGACCGAAGATAACCTTGCCGCACAGAAGTACTTGCAACCGACCCGGTGTAAGGGATCGTTCCTGGTATTCACGTATTGATCCAACAACTGCTGATCCTATTGGGGAAGCGGGAGTTGTTTGTGAACCTCGCATCGAACGATAGCGACGAATTTAGTGGAATTTCATCACCACAACTGGTGCTGCGACCCGGGATTGGTGTGACCTTCTGTGTGTCTTGGTTGTTGTAGGTCTCAGTCCAACGAGCAACAGAGAGGGAGAGAATAAAAGAAGCAGCGAAAGGGTAAGGAAGTAGATGATGACGAAGGGAGTCAAGCCAGCGGTACCAGCAACGCCGGCCAAGTTCAGCGTAACGCGTACCGAGTCTCAGGGGCGCTCCGGGAGTTCGTTTGCAACCCCACCGATGGATCGGATGGAGTTGATTGATGAACGCTTGGTGAGATACGATTCGGCGACTGACCCCTCGGTCGCCATGGGAGGGGGGGGGGGGGGGGGGGAAGGGGCGAAGAAGAAGACGACTGGGACGCTGGAGCAGCCGTGGCTGAGGTTTCCAAAGCACGGGTCGTGTCGGCAGGCCGCCGTGGAGGGACAAGGTCGATTACACGCGGTCTCTCCGAGACTTTCAACGACATGCCGGGGTCGGAACGACCTTACGACGATAGCGACGGTGGCACCGACGGTCGTCAGGCGTCGGAGGCCGCGGGAGGCGGATCCTTGCGGGCTACAGAAACCCGTCATCCACTCAACGCGGATACGCCGACCGCCAACATGGTCTTAGGCCGATGCCTCGAGCTGATGAAGGCGAAGAGCGAATAGATGGAACTGTTCGCCCGGAAAGCAGTTCACCCGGAAATATGGATTGACCTGGGAGGGGTGCCCGCGATGCCTATCGAATTGCCGAGCCCTCGACAGGAGGCGAAGGACGCGATCCAGCTCATCAAAGCTGTAGTGGGTCTAACTTGACTCACTACTTTAGCTTACACGTTGCGCAACGTGTATGAGGAAGCGTAAGTACTTAGTAATTACTTAGGTTAATTATATTTGAATACACAAATATAAGTTAACTTAGACAAGACTCCAAGTAGCTAGTTTAAGGTAAAATGAGAACTGTATTGTTTGTAAATTGATCTTCCTCTAAAATCTGCTAAAAACTGTTTATCATCTATGAAAGGGTTGACAGCGGCTGGCTGTCAGAGCCCCGCTAATATGCATGACTCTGATTGGTAGAAAGATGCTGCTTTCTACCAATAGGATCTTTGGGTATGTGTGGACCACTCACTGTGGTGGTCCACTTCAATGTACCCATCGGTGTGTCTTACACCAAGGTGAGGAAGTATCCAAAACGTTTAACAGATAACCTATCTGTTAAATTCACAAGTGGCTTGCAGCCACTTGTACGTGTAACCCCGTTACACCATCCCCCCCTTAAGGTTAGACGCGCGGGGTCTCCGCACGTCAATCTTTTGGAATTGACCATTCGTCAATTCTCCGCGTTTGGAGAAGAAATCCGCGCTCATTCAACGATGAGCGCGCCTCAGAAGAAGTCCGCAAAGTCGATGGGGAGTCATCTCTCCATCGACGACTACTTCGAACGCCAGAAGGCGAAGTACGGTGACGTCGTCGACTTCGACGACGACGATGAAGATATGGAGGGCGAGGAGGACTCGCCCTCTAAGCGCAAGGACTCAGTGTCGAGCGAATCGCTCGACCCTCATGCCAAGAACATTCGCCCGCGTGAAGGGGACGAGTCGGACGCTTCGAGTTCGAAGCGTTCGCGTACTGAGAGCGATACCCCACTCGCTTCCGCTGGGGCTCTCAGTACTCCGCGGGCTGCAGCTGCAGCGCGTGATTTCAAAGCTCAAGGCTCTCCGCGCGCTGCGCCTGCAGCGCGCGATCCGTGGATGCCGTCCGCGTCCGAGATCACGGACCGGTATGGGAATTCGGTACCTCCAAATGAGGTGCCGCTGTACGTATGCAGCGCCATCAAAGATGACGTTGTGGCTGCCGAGCTGCACTTTGATGCGGAAACGCATCAAAGGCGCGATTACTACATCGGACTCTTTCATGAGCTCCGATGGTTTCAAAGCAAGAAGACCTCTTCTCGCAGCAAAGTGCCCGAATGGCAGGCACTTTGTCAAAGCTGGAACGCCTTTGTTGATAACTTCAACAAGAGGCCGAGTGCTTACCGTGATCGGATTAAGCAAGCGCGTGATCGCTTCGAGACGTACTCGAAGCGTGGAAAGCCGGAGCAACTTCATGTTGCTGCTGAGGAGGCAAATGTGCCGTGCGCTGTGCCCGAGGGCTTTCAGTGCACGAAGTGCTTCCCAGGCGCGGTCCGCTTGAGCGACCGCGACCTGAACGGGTACACGTCGTTCCGTGTGCCCGAGAGTCTCAAGAGCTCCGTGCTAAGTTCTTAGCACGTGAGGGTTCGGGCGCTAGCGATGATCGCAGCGCTCGTGTTACTTCCGCTGTGCCAGCGCGTACTGCTCTTCGTACGCCCTCACCATTTCCGGAACGTCCTCCAGCAAGACGTTCCGCGGCTCCCATGTATCTCGATGGGGAGGAAATCCTCTCCAACGAATACGAAAACGAGCCCCTTGAGGGTTCGTTTTCGGGATACTATGGTCAACAATCCGCTCAACAATCCAGCGGGTTGAGCCGCAGGCGTCACGGATCGGCGGTGGCGGGGTGGGAACACGCCCGGGTATGATCAGCCCCGGGCTGATCAGTATGCGCCTCTCCACGACCGGGTGACCGTCGTGGAGCGTCTGTAGGCGCTGAGTTCGCCGCCCTGAAACAGGAGCTGGCGAACCAGAAGGTTTAAGTCGCGGCGGTCTCGCAGACCGCCTCGAACATCCAGGTCGAGCTGGGGACCCAGATGAAGGGGTTGCTCCAGCGCGTCCGCGCGCTGGAGGAGAGGCTGCTCGTCGCCGAGGCCAAGGCTTCCGCTTCTGCCTCGGCTCCTGCCGAGGCTTCGGGTCAGCCAAGCTAGATGGCTCGTGCTGCAGGTATGGCTTCAGCCGTCCGACGTAAAAGGTCGGATGGAGGCGCATGCTAGACGGTATGTCTAGCGTGTATGCGTTGCCGTGCCGTGCCAACACAGTGAACGGCCCGATGAAGCGCGGAGCAAGCTTGCTTGCTCCGAAATCCGAAACTGCATGTCTAGGCAGGTTTAGTGTAGCTAACAAAACTAATGAACCAACTTTAAATTCATTTGTGTTGCTTCTGCCAGCATTGTCTGCGTTCAGCTTCTGTTGATCAACAGAAGCTGCTATTGTGTCTTGGACAAACCGAATTACGGCTTGTCTTTTGGTGATGAAAGTGATTGCATCCGGGCTGAAGTCATTCAGCTCGCTCTCCGCTAGAGGCCCGGCCTCTGCGTGGTTCTTTGCGGTGTCTGCGCCCTGCGCAGACCCGTGGTCGTTGGCCATGTTGTTGGGGGAGTCTGCGCCCTGCGCAGACTCATGTGGTTTGTTCATTGTTGCAGCTGACACTGTGCAAGTGTCAGCGGTTTTCTGCGGCTGCTGTATTGCAGTCGTAGATCCTCCCCCACTTAAAGTGGGAGCCATCACTCCGAGTAAACTCGGTAGGCGTGGATGCCGCATGGCATTCTCGTAGAACGGTGTATGCCCGGTCGAGGCATGCACTGAGTTGTTGATGGCAAACTCTGCCATCGATAAGCACTCGCTCCAGTATTGGAACGAGTGAGCGTAGCTCTTCAACATATCGACGAGCACGCGATTCACGCGCTCGGTTTGACCGTCCGTCTGCGGATGATCCGCAGTCGACATGGAAAGCTGGCTCCCAAGAAGTGTAAACACTTCTTGCCACAGGTGCGCTGTGAAGCGCGGGTCTCTGTCCGACACGATGTCGGACGGCATGCCATGGTGTTTGAACACCATGTCGACGAGCAGACGGGCCGTCTGCTTCGCGGTCACCTCTGCTGGCACCGCAGCAAGATGTACCATCTTGCTGAAACGGTCTACAAAGACCACAACACCGGTGTTCCCTCCGCTATCCGGGGGAAGACCAAAGATGAAGTCCACAGACATGGACTTCCAGCACTCCGACGGAGTCGGTAGTGATTGTAACGGAGCCTGCGCGAATGGCGCAGGCTTTACGCGTTGGCATACCTCGCAAGCACGGATGTACTTGCGCACCCACTTATACTGGTGGTGCCAGTAGAAGTCGCGCGTGAGAAGGACGTAAGTCTTCTCACGTCCGAGATGTCCCGCAGTCGGGGCATCATGATACTCGTACATGATCCTGAGTCGCAGGTCATGGTCATTTGGCACGACAACGCGATCCGCGTTGTCGTCGACTGCATTATAAAGAAGCAGTCCGTCGTGCACACGAAAGCGGTGTGCACGCGCTCGAAGGTGCTTGGGCAGCTTCTGACGGGACTTGTCAGAAGGCGCTGTGCCATAGGCCAGCAAGAGTTTCGCGTCCGCGTCGTGCGCGTACGCGGCCTTCACGTCGTCCAACAGAGACGACGTGGGTGTGCTCGTTCGCATGGCGTCAATGGCATTGACGTCAGCAGCCTCTGCGTAGTCCGGCCGACGTGATAACGCGTCGGCCACTACATTCAATCTTCCGGGTTTGTATTCGACCCGGAAGTTATACTCCGCAAAGAATGAGAGCCATCTCGCCATTCTTTGTGAAATGTGGCGACTTCACTGCGGTGCACAGTGAAGCATGGTCGGTGTAGACCACAAATGGTCTACTCCCAAGTAAATACGCTCGGAACTTTGCGAGTGCATACTTCATGGCAAGGAGTTCCTTGTCATGCACCGGATGGTTGCGCTCAGCTGGCTTCAGCTGACGCGATTGGTAGTAGACGACACGATCACGACCCTCGTGATCGTGCTGCATCAACGCGCATCCGATCGCGAAATCGGATGCGTCACATACGACGTGAAATGGACGATCTTGGTCAGATACTGCCAAGATCGGCGCCTCAGTCAAGCCCCGCTTGACTGCATCGAATGCCTTTTGGCAATCGGTTGTCCAATTCCACACAGCTTCCTTCTTGAGAAGCTGTGACAGCGGGCGGATCGTGCCCGCATAGTCCTCCACGTACTTGCACAAGTACGTGGCTGCCAAGGAACTGCCTCAGTTCCTTGACACTTGAAGGCGTTGGCCATTCATTGATCACTCTGACCTTTTCCGTGTCAGGGCGAACACCATTCTTCCCTACGAGACACCGAGGACGGGTATCTCGCTCGCCCCGAAGATACACTTCTTAAGGTTCGCGTAGAGCTTATGCTTTCGCATAAGCTCAAGTAGCTTCCGGAGATGCACCCTGTGCATCTCTACGTCGGTCTTCCCGTCCACAGCCCGGCTGTGGATGAATACATCATCGAAGTAGCTCGGTGCGAAGTCGCGCACCGAGCGCAACAAGTGCGTTACGCACCTGTTGAAAGTCGCAGGGGCGTTCTTAAGCCCCTGTGGCATTACTAGCCATTCCCAGAGCATGCCGCTTGGCGTGCTCACTGCCGTGAGAGGGATATCGCTCTCACGCATTAGGATTTGATAAAATCCATCTCGCAAGTCGAGAGCACTGTAAACGGTGCTCCCGGCCATCGAATCGATGATAACATCTTTTCGCGGTATCGGCGTCTGCGCCGGTACCGTCGCATCGTTCAGCTTGTTGTAGGCATGAACGATGCGCCATCCGCCCTGTGGCTTCTTGACACAGAACGTCGGAGCACTGTGCGGGGACTTTGATTCCCGCACTTGTCTCTGTTTTTACGACGACTTTCAAAGAAGTCGTCGATCGCTTTCACTTGCTCTCGCGGCAGTGGTCACTGCCGCGTGACACAGTACTTCGTGCCCGGCACGAGATCAATCTCGTGCTGAATGCCCTTATCCTGCGGAAGCTCCGCAGGAATCTCTTCCGGGAGTACGTCTTTGTACTCCCTCAACACGTAATAGGGACTCGACTTCAGCGAGTCCCAACCTTGTTCCTCGAAGCGCTCTCGCTTCGTCTTCGCACTGAGAGTGTCTTCACTCTCAGTGGTACTTCCCATGAAGAGCTGCCTCAGCTCTTCGCTCTCGCTCGCCGTTCTTTCGCTGTCCGAAAGAACGCAGACTTGCTCGATGCGTCCATCGTGCAAGTCGTGCGTGAAGCGCTTCCAGCTCATGGCTGGAAGCGAAGTCAACTCCGACGCCGTCGTCGGAGGATTAGCGAGTTCCATGTCACGATACTGGAATCCAGTATCGGTACGCGTCAAGACGCTTAGCGTCTCGACATCCGGCGTCACCGCCTCAGTCTGCCCAGCAGACTGCTCTTGATGCGTCTCGGTCCCGGACCGAAACTTGTGCAGCATTCTCCACTTGCGCCGTCTTCTTGTTGTGCGGAGCCCGGCTCCGCACAGTTGTTCTTCTGGTCCAGGCCCGACCATGGACAGTTGTTCGCCGGCGGACCCTGTCCGCGGGCGCGCGGTATCAAGCCCGGCTTGACCGCATTTTCCGTCGTGCAGCCCGGCTGCACGGTAATGTGTCCCTTCGCCGGCAGACCCTGTTCGGGCGCGCGATATCGCCCGGCTTGATCGTATGCTTCGTCGTGCAGCCCGGCTGCACGACAGCACTGCGTCAGTGCGGTACGTTTGCAACCGTCCGCACTGTTTGCAGCGTCAACTCCCGGAGTTGACACGCCTTCGTCACCTCGACGCCATTCATTGGCGGAGCCCTCATGACCGAGGGTGCGTCAGCTGTCGACCTGACCGCTTCGGGTCAGGGACTGTCCCTTACACGCTTGAACGTGGAGTTGGTTCCGGAACCAACACATCTTTTCTTCCGACGTCGGCAGCATTGCCGACGTTGGTCTTATGCGCGCCCTCGCCCACTTCTTGGGCACTCCGGGACAGCAGCATAAAGCGCTGTCTCGACTGGTGAGCCGCGGTAACAGGGCCATCGCTCTGTTCCGCTGTCGCGTCCGAAGCGCACGAGCGTGCGCTTCTTCCAGTCTATTACCGGATCATGCCGTGCAAGCCACGGCATGCCCATTACTACGTCGAACTTATCGTCCAGGTCCAGGACGATAAAGTGTTCGACAAACACTCGTTGTTTGTACGAGAAGCGCACGTTCACGACGCGCTTCTCGGTCTTCACGATGGCACCTGTTGCCAGTCGTACTTCCAGAAGACTTCGAGGTATCTACCTCCTCGAAGTCAGTCTCGGCTTCGTAGTCGAACAAAGTTGTTCGACGCGCCTGAATCTACCAAAGCTCGAAGAGAGTCACTTGCTCTCTTCGAGTAAACCTCAAGATGACTAGGTTCGGCCTGTCATCTTGTTTCTGCAGTGAGCTGGTCTCACTGGGGCTGCAGTCTCAGTGTCGCGTGCCCGATGTCGGCACGCGCGACTGCATTACCAGTAGGGCGCCCGCGCCTACTGGATGTTCGCGTTTGTTGTGCGGCGATGCCTAGCATCGCCACGACGGCCACCTCCAGGGGCATGGGGTATCGAACGTTACCTCCCTGCTGCTGGTAACCAGCAGTTGTTGCGTTCGAGAGGTCCATTGGTTCCGGACCTCCGTCCTCGCTACCGGGCGCGGTTGCAGGCTAAACTCTTCTTGCATGGCAAGGGTGATTGCAGCTTCAGTACTGGTACTCGAAGAGATAGGTTCTTAAGCCTCTTTCAAACGTGACGACCTTGGTCGCCTCGTCAATCGGGTTAGTCACGATATTTGATACCAAATATCGTGCGCTGCGCGTAAGCATGGACGTCATGCTTACCCTGCTGAAGGTCGAGAACTCCGCCTCGACCGGAACTCGTTTTGCGGGGGCTCAGACGCTTGTTTGAGCTCCTCTTTGAATACGTACGCTGAAGCACGTAGGATCGGAGAGTCGGCGTCCATACGCTCTGCGCGTCCGCCAAGGCAGGACATGGCGAACGCGACGTCGACAGCGGGTCGACGATGCGTCGAGCCGCTATGGCTGTGTCGAGCTCGACAAGCCATCGGAGGAGAGGCTCGCCCTCTTCCCACGTAATTGCTTACGCTCAACTTTAATGGTTGAGCACGCGGTGTCGTCCCTGACGACGCCGTCACTGAGAAGCAGCGTCACGCTGCTCTTCATGATGAACCCCAGAGCAACACCATGTTCGTCGGCGATAGCGTACGCAGCATTGTAGCTATCGCCGCTTCTCAATGACTGTTGACAGTCGTTGGAGGGCTTCCACTCTGGGTCAGACAGGTGGGGCAGAACATGCGCAGGCGAGGTCGTTGGACGGACTACAAAGTGCTACCAGGTGTAGTGGGTCTAACTTGACTCACTACTTTAGCTTACACGTTGCGCAACGTGTATGAGGAAGCGTAAGTACTTAGTAATTACTTAGGTTAATTATATTTGAATACACAAATATAAGTTAACTTAGACAAGACTCCAAGTAGCTAGTTTAAGGTAAAATGAGAACTGTATTGTTTGTAAATTGATCTTCCTCTAAAATCTGCTAAAAACTGTTTATCATCTATGAAAGGGATTGGCAGCGGCTGGCTGTCAGGGCCCCGCTAATATGCACGTCTCTGATTGGTAGAAAGATGCTGCTTTCTACCAATAGGATCTTTGGGTATGTGTGGATCACTCACTGTGGTGGTCCACTTCAATGTATCCATCGGTGTGTCTTACACCAATGTGAGGAGGTATCCAAAACGTTTAACAGATAACCTATCTGTTAAATTCACAAGTGGCTTGCAGCCACTTGTACGTGTAACCCCGTTACAAAGCTATGGGGTGCGAGCCTCAGATGTATGCCTCGGATACCTCTCTCGACGACTGGACGCCGTCCGACGCTAGCACGGCATTGATGAGATGGAAGACGAAATTGGGACAGTGGACCTCAGCAAAAAGCCGCCGAAGCCACTTGTGAAGTTAACAGATAGATTATCTGTTAAACGTTTTGGATACTTCCTCACATTGGTGTAAGACACACCGATGGATACATTGAAGTGGACCACCACAGTGAGTGATCCACACATACCCAAAGATCCTATTGGTAGAAAGCAGCATCTTTCTACCAATCAGAGACGTGCATATTAGCGGGGCCCTGACAGCCAGCCGCTGCCAATCCCTTTCATAGATGATAAACAGTTTTTAGCAGATTTTAGAGGAAGATCAATTTACAAACAATACAGTTCTCATTTTACCTTAAACTAGCTACTTGGAGTCTTGTCTAAGTTAACTTATATTTGTGTATTCAAATATAATTAACCTAAGTAATTACTAAGTACTGCCTCATACACGTTGCGCAACGTGTAAGCTAAAGTAGTGAGTCAAGTTAGACCCACTACACCTGGTAGCACTTTGTAGTCCGTCCAACGACCGACTGCTTGACGTTCGTACGCGGTGTACGAACGCGGAGCCGAGAACCCCATGAGCACGGAGGTGCCCATGGAGAGCTCCAATACGCCTGCAACGCATGTTGCACGCGCAGACTGCCCCCACCTGTCTGACCCAGAGTGGGAAGCCCTCCAACGACTGTCAACAGTCATTGGAGAAGCGGTGATAGCTACAATGCTGCGTACGCTATCGCCGACGGAGCAACATGGTGTTGCTCTGGGGTTCATCATGAAGGAGCTGCGTGACGCTGCTTCAGTGACGGCGTCGTCAGGGACGACACCGCGTGCTCAACCATTAAAGTTGAGCGTAAGCAATTACGTGGGAAGAGAGGGCGAGCCTCTCCTCCGATGGCTTGTCGAGCTCGACACAGCCATAGCGGCTCGACGCATCGTCGACCCGCTGTCGACGGTCGCGTTCGCCATGTCCTGCCTTGGCGGACGCGCAAGGAGTTGGGCGTATGGACGCCGACTCTCCGATCCTACGTGCTTCAGCACGTACGAAGTGTTCAAAGAGGAGCTCAAACAAGCGTCTGAGCCCCCGCAAAACGAGTTCCGGTCGAGGGCGGAGTTCCTCGACCTTCAGCAGGGTAAGCATGACGTCCATGCTTACGCGCAGCGCGCACGATATTTGGTATCAAATATCGTGACTAACCCGATTGACGAGGCGACCAAGGTCGTCACGTTCGTGAAGGGGCTTAGAGATGGGCCTGTGAAGACCTATCTCTTCCGAGAGTACCCGAGTACTCTTGAAGCTGCAATCACCCTTGCCATACAAGAAGAGTTTAGCCTGCGGCAAGCTAAACTCCATGTAAACGTACCGAGGCCGCAACCGCGCCCGGTAGCGAGGACGGGAGGTCCGGAACCAATGGACCTCTCGAACGCAACAACTGCTGGTTACCAGCAGCAGGGAGGTAACGTTCGATGCTTCCGTTGCGGAAGGATCGGTCACTTTGCACGGGAGTGTACAGCCCCATGACCCCTGGAGGTAGCCGTCGTGGCGATGCTAGGCATCGCCGCAGACCAACAAAAAACGCGAACATCCAGTAGGCGCGGGCGCCCTACTGGTAATGCAGTCGCGCGTGCCGACATCGGGCACGCGACACTGAGGACTGCAGCCCCAGTGAGACCAGCTCACTGTAAGAAACAAGATGACAGGCCGAACCTAGTCATCTTGAAGGTTTACTCGAAGAGAGCAAGTGACTCTCTTCGAGCTTTGGTAGATTCAGGCGCGTCGAACAACTTTGTTCGACTACGAAGCCTGCCGAGACTTGACTTCGAGGAGGTAGATACACCTTGAAGTCTTCTGGAGGTACGACTGGCAACAGGTGCCATCGTGAAGACCGAGAAGCGCGTCGTGAACGTGCGCTTCTCGTACAAACAACGAGTGTTTGTCGAACGCTTTATCGTCCTGGACCTGGACGATAAGTTCGACGTAGTAATGGGCATGCCGTGGCTTGCACGGCATGATCCGGTGATAGACTGGAAGAAGCGCACGCTCGTGCGCTTCGGACGCGACAGCGGAACAGAGAGCGATGGCCCTGTTACCGCGGCTCACCAGTCGAGACAGCGCTTTATGCTGCTGTCCCGGAGTGCCCAAGAAGTGGGCGAGGGCGCGCACAAGTAAGACCCACGTCGGCAATGCTGCCGACGTCGGAAGAAAAGATGTGTTGGTTCCGGGAACCAACTCCCACGTTCAAGCGTGTAAGGGACAGTCCCTGACCCGAAGCGGTCAGGTCGACAACGACGCGTCGGCTCCGGGAGCTGACGCACCCTCGGTCATGAGGGGCTCCGCCAATGAATGGCGTCGAGGTGACGAAGGCGTGTCAACTCCGGGAGTTGACGCTGCAAACAGTGCGGACGGTTGCAAACGTACCGCACTGACGCAATTTGCATGCTGTCGTGCAGCCGGGCTGCACGACGAAGCGCCATGCGATCAAGCCGGGCTTGATATCGCGCGCCCGCAGACAGGGTCTGCCGGCGAAGGGACACATTACCGTGCAGCCGGGCTGCACGAAGGAAAATGCGGTCAAGCCGGGCTTGATACCGCGCGCCCGCGGACAGGGTCCGCCGGCGAACAACTGTCCACGGCCGGGCCTGGATGTAGTGGGTCTAACTTGACTCACTACTTTGGCTTACACGTTGCGCAACGTGTATGAGGAAGCGTAAGTACTTAGTAATTACTTAGGTTAATTATATTTGAATACACAAATATAAGTTAACTTAGACAAGACTCCAAGTAGCTAGTTTAAGGTAAAATGAGAACTGTATTGTTTGTAAATTGATCTTCCTCTAAAATCTGCTAAAAACTGTTTATCATCTATGAAAGGGTTGACAGCGGCTGGCTGTCAGAGCCCCGCTAATATGCATGACTCTGATTGGTAGAAAGATGCTGCTTTCTACCAATAGGATCTTTGGGTATGTGTGGACCACTAATTGTGGTGGCCCACTTCAATGTATCCATTGGTGTGTCTTACACCAATGTGAGGAAGTATCTAAAACCTTTAACAGATATTTATCTGTTAAACCATAAGTGACAAATGTCATGCACAAGTGACAGTTGTCACTTGTGACCGTTATCGTGCACAAGTGACTGTTGTCACGGTGTAACGGGGTTACACACACAAGTGACAACAGTCACTTGTGTGTGTAACCCCGTTACACCATCCCCCCGTTAAGCTTAGACGTGTCGGTCTCGACACGTCAATTAATATTGACTGCTTGTCAATTGTTTGTGCTAGGTTTCCGTGCTCATCCGCAATGAGCACGATCAAGCTGAAGACCACCATTGCAACAGAGTGTAAACTCTCTGTTGCTGTGTACAATGCGCGGTAGCGCGAGGTGCGCCGCTACCACGGGGACAGACAACACAGTGTCTGTGTACGATTCTTCGATGTCGACCGCGTCTATGCGTCGACATCTCTAAGCGAATTTCTGTTGCTTACCGTGATCGGGTAAGCAAGCGCCAAAGCACTTCGAGTCCTTCTCGAAGTGGCAAGTATTAGCAACTCCACGCTGTTGCGGTGGAGGCTGGTGTCCGTGCGCCGTGCGCACTGTCCGTCCAGGTGGCGGTGCATATTAGCAACCGCGACCACAACAGGTATACTATATGTATACCTGAGAGCTTCAATGATCTCCGTGCTAATTATCTAGCACGCGAGTCGTCAGGCGTTGTAGATTACTACAACGCTCGCACTACCTTCTTGCTGGTAGTGCGTGTTGGGTTTCGTACTCCTTCACCATGTCCGGAACGTCTTCCATAAGGACGTTCCGTGGTTCCCACGTGTCGTGTTGGGGAGGGAAACCTCTCCAACGAATGCGAAAACAATCCGGACTCGGATTGTTTTCCTATGATCAACAATTCGCTGGACGATCCAGCGAATTTCTCCGCGTGCGTCTCGCAGCGGTGGCGGAGGTGGTGGAAACACGCTCCGATGGTCAACGCCGTGTTGACCTTCATCTCGTGTTGCTCCACGACCAAGTGACGGTCGTGGAGTACTTTCAGAGCGCGGCGGTTGCCGCTCTGTTCCTTCGTGTCCCGGCTCTGGCGGTCTCCCAGACCGCCTTGAACGTGCCGGTCGGGCTGTAGGCCCGACTGTATTAACTGCTCCAGCGCGACTAGAGAGGGTTTCCCCTGTCGAGTCTGTCTCTTCGGGTCAGACGAGCCACTTGGCTCGTGCTGGAAGTATGGCTTTAACCGCCCGACATAAAATGTCGGGTGGAGCCGCATGCTAGACGGTATGTCTAGCGTGTATGGGTTACCGTGGCGTGCCATCACCGTGAATGGCCCGATGAAGCGCGGGGCAAGCTTGCTTGCTCCGAAATCCGAAACTGCATGTCTAGGCAGGTTTAGTGTAGCTAACAAAACTAATGAACCAACTTTAAATTCATTTGTGTTGCTTCTGCCAGCATTGTCTGCGTTCAGCTTCTGTTGATCAACAGAAGCTGCTATTGTGTCTTGGACAAACCGAATTACGGCTTGTCTTTTGGTGATGAAAGTGATTGCATCCGGGCTGAAGTCATTCAGCTCGCTCTCCGCTAGAGGCCCGGCCTCTGCGTGGTTCTTTGCGGTGTCTGCGCCCTGCGCAGACTCATGTGGTTTGTTCATTGTTGCAGCTGACACTGTGCAAGTGTCAGCGGTTTTCTGCGGCTGCTGTATTGCAGTCGTAGATCTTCCCCCACTTAAAGTGGGAGCCATCACTCCGAGTAAACTCGGTAGGCGTGGATGCCGCATGGCATTCTCGTAGAACGGTGTATGCCCGGTCGAGGCATGCACTGAGTTGTTGATGGCAAACTCTGCCATCGATAAGCACTCGCTCCAGTATTGGAACGAGTGAGCGTAGCTCTTCAACATATCGACGAGCACGCGATTCACGCGCTCGGTTTGACCGTCCGTCTGCGGATGATCCGCAGTCGACATGGAAAGCTGGCTCCCAAGAAGTGTAAACACTTCTTGCCACAGGTGCGCTGTGAAGCGCGGGTCTCTGTCCGACACGATGTCGGACGGCATGCCATGGTGTTTGAACACCATGTCGACGAGCAGACGGGCCGTCTGCTTCGCGGTCACCTCTGCTGGCACCGCAGCAAGATGTACCATCTTGCTGAAACGGTCTACAAAGACCACAACACCGGTGTTCCCTCCGCTATCCGGGGGAAGACCAAAGATGAAGTCCACAGACATGGACTTCCAGCACTCCGACGGAGTCGGTAGTGATTGTAACGGAGCCTGCGCGAATGGCGCAGGCTTTACGCGTTGGCATACCTCGCAAGCACGGATGTACTTGCGCACCCACTTATACTGGTGGTGCCAGTAGAAGTCGCGCGTGAGAAGGACGTAAGTCTTCTCACGTCCGAGATGTCCCGCAGTCGGGGCATCATGATACTCGTACATGATCCTGAGTCGCAGGTCATGGTCATTTGGCACGACAACGCGATCCGCGTTGTCGTCGACTGCATTATAAAGAAGCAGTCCGTCGTGCACACGAAAGCGGTGTGCACGCGCTCGAAGGTGCTTGGGCAGCTTCTGACGGGACTTGTCAGAAGGCGCTGTGCCATAGGCCAGCAAGAGCTTCGCGTCCGCGTCGTGCGCGTACGCGGCCTTCACGTCGTCCAACAGAGACGACGTGGGTGTGCTCGTTCGCATGGCGTCAATGGCATTGACGTCAGCAGCCTCTGCGTAGTCCGGCCGACGTGATAACGCGTCGGCCACTACATTCAATCTTCCGGGTTTGTATTCGACCCGGAAGTTATACTCCGCAAAGAATGAGAGCCATCTCGCCATTCTTTGTGAAATGTGTGGCGACTTCACTGCGGTGCACAGTGAAGCATGGTCGGTGTAGACCACAAATGGTCTACTCCCAAGTAAATACGCTCGGAACTTTGCGAGTGCATACTTCATGGCAAGGAGTTCCTTGTCATGCACCGGATAGTTGCGCTCAGCTGGCTTCAGCTGACGCGATTGGTAGTAGACGACACGATCACGACCCTCGTGATCGTGCTGCATCAACGCGCATCCGATCGCGAAATCGGATGCGTCACATACGACGTGAAATGGACGATCTTGGTCAGATACTGCCAAGATCGGCGCCTCAGTCAAGCCCCGCTTGACTGCATCGAATGCCTTTTGGCAATCGGTTGTCCAATTCCACACAGCTTCCTTCTTGAGAAGCTGTGACAGCGGGCGGATCGTGCCCGCATAGTCCTCCACGTACTTGCACAAGTACGTGGCCAAGCCAAGGAACTGCCTCAGTTCCTTGACACTTGAAGGCGTTGGCCATTCATTGATCACTCTGACCTTTTCCGGGTCAGGGCGAACACCATTCTTCCCTACGAGACACCCGAGGACGGGTATCTCGCTCGCCCCGAAGATACACTTCTTCAGGTTCGCGTAGAGCTTATGCTTTCGCATAAGCTCAAGTAGCTTCTGGAGATGCACCCTGTGCATCTCTACGTCGGTCTTCCCGTCCACAGCCCGGCTGTGGATGAACGCATCATCGAAGTAGCTCGGTGCGAAGTCACGCACCGAGCGCAACAAGTGCGTTACGCACCTGTTGAAAGTCGCAGGGGCGTTCTTAAGCCCCTGTGGCATTACTAGCCATTCCCAGAGCATGCCGCTTGGCGTGCTCACTGCCGTGAGAGGGATATCGCTCTCACGCATTAGGATTTGATAAAATCCATCTCGCAAGTCGAGAGCACTGTAAACGGTGCTCCCGGCCATCGAATCGATGATAACATCTTTTCGCGGTATCGGCGTCTGCGCCGGTACCGTCGCATCGTTCAGCTTGTTGTAGGCATGAACGATGCGCCATCCGCCCTGTGGCTTCTTGACACAGAACGTCGGAGCACTGTGCGGGGACTTTGATTCCCGCACTTGTCCTGCTTTACGACGACTTTCAAAGAAGTCGTCGATCGCTTTCACTTGCTCTCGCGGCAGTGGTCACTGCCGCGTGACACAGTACTTCGTGCCCGGCACGAGATCAATCTCGTGCTGAATGCCCTTATCCTGCGGAAGCTCCGCAGGAATCTCTTCCGGGAGTACGTCTTTGTACTCCCTTAACAATTCGTAATAGGGACTCGACTTCAGCGAGTCCCAACCTTGTTCCTCGAAGCGCTCTCGCTTCGTCTTCGCACTGAGAGTGTCTTCACTCTCAGTGGTACTTCCCATGAAGAGCTGCCTCAGCTCTTCGCTCTCGCTTTCCGTTCTTTCGCTGTCCGAAAGAACGCAGACCTGCTCGATGCGTCCATCGTGCAAGTCGCGCGTGAAGCGCTTCCAGCTCATGGCTGGAAGCGAAGTCAACTCCGACGCCGTCGTCGGAGGATTAGCGAGTGATACTGGAATCCAGTATCGGTGCGCGTCAAGACGCTTAGCGTCTTGACATTCGGCGTCACCGCCGCAGTCTGCCCAGCAGACTGCTCTTGTTGCGTCTCGGTCCCGGACCGAGACTTGCGCAGCGTTTTCCACTTGCGCCGTCTTCTTGTTGTGCGGAGCCGGGCTCCGCACAGTTGTTCTTCTGGTCCAGGCCCGGCCGTGGACAGTTGTTCGCCGGCAGACCCTGTCTGCGGGCGCGCGATATCAAGCCCGGCTTGATCGCATGGCGCTTCGTCGTGCAGCCCGGCTGCACGACAGCATGCAAATTGCGTCAGTGCGGTACGTTTGCAACCGTCCGCACTGTTTGCAGCGTCAACTCCCGGAGTTGACACGCCTTCGTCACCTCGACGCCATTCATTGGCGGAGCCCCTCATGACCGAGGGTGCGTCGGCTCCCGGAGCCGACGCGTCGTTGTCGACCTGACCTCTTCGGGTCAGGGACTGTCCCTTACACGCTTGAACGTGGGTGTTGGTTCCCGGAACCAACACATCTTTTTCTTCCGACGTCGGCAGCATTGCCGACGCGGGTTTCACTTGTGCGCGCCCTCGCGCACTTCCTGGGCACTCCGGGACAGCAGCATTAAGCGCTGTCTCGACTGGTGAGCCGCGCGCACCTGCTGGTGCGTGCGCTGCGGTAACAGGGCCATCGCTCTCTGTTCCGCTGTCGCGTCCGAAGCGCACGAGCGTGCGCTTCTTCCAGTCTATCACCGGATCATGCCGTGCAAGCCACGACATGCCCATTACTACGTCGAACTTATCGTCCAGGTCCAGGACGATAAAGTGTTCGACAAACACTCGTTGTTTGTACGAGAAGCGCACGTTCACGACGCGCTTCTCGGTCTTCACGATGGCACCTGTTGCCAGTCGTACCTCCAGAAGACTTCGAGGTGTATCTACCTCCTCGGAGTCAAGTCTCGGCAGGCTTCGTAGTCGAACAAAGTTGTTCGACGCGCCTGAATCTACCAAAGCTCGAAGAGAGTCACTCGCTCTCTTCGAGTAAACCTTCAAGATGACTAGGTTCGGCCTGTCATCTTGTTTCTTGCAGTGAGAGCTGGTCTCACTGGGGGCTGCAGTCCTCAGTGTCGCGTGACCGATGTCGGCACGCGCGACTGCATTACCAGTAGGGCGCCCCGCGCCTACTGGATGTTCGCGTTTTTTGTTGGTCTGCGGCGATGCCTAGCATCGCCACGACGGCCACCTCCAGGGGTCATGGGAGCTGTACACTCCCGTGCAAAGTGACCGATCCTTCCGCAACGGAAGCATCGAACGTTACCTCCCTGCTGCTGGTAACCAGCAGTTGTTGCGTTCGAGAGGTCCATTGGTTCCGGACCTCCCGTCCTCGCTACCGGGCGCGGTTGCGGCCTCGGTACGTTTACATGGAGTTTAGCTTGCCGCAGGCTAAACTCTTCTTGTATGGCAAGGGTGATTGCAGCTTCAAGAGTACTCGGGTACTCTCGGAAGAGATAGGTCTTCACAGGCCCATCTCTAAGCCCCTTCACGAACGTGACGACCTTGGTCGCCTCGTCAATCGGGTTAGTCACGATATTTGATACCAAATATCGTGCGCGCTGCGCGTAAGCATGGACGTCATGCTTACCCTGCTGAAGGTCGAGGAACTCCGCCCTCGACCGGAACTCGTTTTGCGGGGGCTCAGACGCTTGTTTGAGCTCCTCTTTGAACACTTCGTACGTGCTGAAGCACGTAGGATCGGAGAGTCGGCGTCCATACGCCCAACTCCTTGCGCGTCCGCCAAGGCAGGACATGGCGAACGCGACCGTCGACAGCGGGTCGACGATGCGTCGAGCCGCTATGGCTGTGTCGAGCTCGACAAGCCATCGGAGGAGAGGCTCGCCCTCTCTTCCCACGTAATTGCTTACGCTCAACTTTAATGGTTGAGCACGCGGTGTCGTCCCTGACGACGCCGTCACTGAGGAAGCAGCGTCACGCAGCTCCTTCATGATGAACCCCAGAGCAACACCATGTTGCTCCGTCGGCGATAGCGTACGCAGCATTGTAGCTATCACCGCTTCTCCAATGACTGTTGACAGTCGTTGGAGGGCTTCCCACTCTGGGTCAGACAGGTGGGGGCAGTCTGCGCGTGCAACATGCGTTGCAGGCGTATTGGAGCTCTCCATGGGCACCTCCGTGCTCATGGGGTTCTCGGCTCCGCGTTCGTACACCGCGTACGAACGTCAAGCAGTCGGTCGTTGGACGGACTACAAAGTGCTACCAGGTGGAGTGGGTCTAACTTGACTCACTACTTTAGCTTACACGTTGCGCAACGTGTATGAGGAAGCGTAAGTACTTAGTAATTACTTAGGTTAATTATATTTGAATACACAAATATAAGTTAAGTAAGAAAGGATTCCAAGTGACTTAGGTTAGGTAAAATGAGAACTGTATTGTTGTAAATTGATCTTCCTCTAAAATCTGCTAAAAACTGTTTATCATCTATGAAAGGGTTGACAGCGGCTGGCTGTCAGAGCCCCGCTAATATGCATGACTCTGATTGGTAGAAAGATGCTGCTTTCTACCAATAGGATCTTTGGGTATGTGTGGACCACTCACTGTGGTGGTCCACTTCAATGTATCAATCGGTGTGTCTTACACCAAGGTGAGGAAGTATCCAAAACGTTTAACAGATAACCTGTCTGTTAAATTCACAAGTGGCTTGCAGCCACTTGTACGTTTAACCCCGTTACACCATCCCCCCCTTAAGGTTAGACGCGCGGGGTCCCCGCACGTCAATCTTTTGGAATTGACCATTCGTCAATTCTCCGCGTTTGGAGAAGAAATCCGCGCTCATTCAACGATGAGCGCGCCTCAAGAGAAGCCTTCTAAGTCGGTGGGGAGTCATCTCTCCATCGACGACTACTTCGAACGCCAGAAGGCGAAGTACGGCGACGTCGTCGACTTCGACGACGACGATGAAGATATGGAGGGCGAGGAGGACTCGCCCTCAAAGCGTAAAGACTCAGTGTCGAGCGAATCGCTCGACCCTCACGCCAAGAACGTTCGCCCGCGTGAAGGGGGCGAATCGGACGCTTCGAGTACGAAGCGTTCGCGTACTGAGAGCGATACCCCACTCGCTTCTGCTGGGGCTCTCAGTACTCCGCGCGCTGCTGCTGCAGCGCGTGATGTCAAAGCTCAAGGCTCTCCGCGCGATCCATGGATGCCGTCCGCGTCCGAGATCGCGGACCGGTATGGGAACTCGGTACCTCCGAATGAGGTGCCGCTGTACGTATGCAGCGCCATCAAAGATGACGTTGTGGCTGCCGAGCTGCACTTTGATGCGGAAACGCATCAAAGGCGCGATTACTACATCGGACTCTTTCATGAGCTCCGATGGTTTCAAAGCAAGAAGACCTCTTCTCGCAGCAAAGTGCCCGAATGGCAGGCACTTTGTCAAAGCTGGAACGCCTTTGTTGATAACTTCAACAAGAGGCCGAGTGCTTACCGTGATCGGATTAAGCAAGCGCGTGATCGCTTCGAGACGTACTCGAAGCGTGGAAAGCCGGAGCAACTTCATGTTGCTGCTGAGGAGGCAAATGTGCCGTGCGCTGTGCCCGAGGGCTTTCAGTGCACGAAGTGCTTCCCAGGCGCGGTCCGCTTGAGCGACCGCGACCTGAACGGGTACACGTCGTTCCGTGTGCCCGAGAGTCTCAAAGAGCTCCGTGCTAAGTTCTTAGCACGTGAGGGTTCGGGCGCTAGCGATGATCGCAGCGCTCGTGTTACTTCCGCTGTGCCAGCGCGTACTGCTCTTCGTACGCCCTCACCATTTCCGGAACGTCCTCCAGCAAGACGTTCCGCGGCTCCCATGTATCTCGATGGGGAGGAAATCCTCTCCAACGAATACGAAAACGAGCCCCTTGAGGGTTCGTTTTCGGGATACTATGGTCAACAATCCGCTCAACAATCCAGCGGGTTGAGCCGCAGGCGTCACGGATCGGCGGTGGCGGGGGTGGGAACACGCCCCGGGTATGATCAGCCCCGGGCTGATCAGTATGCGCCTCTCCACGACCGGGTGACCGTCGTGGAGCGTCTGCAGGGCGCTGAGTTCGCCGCCCTGAAACAGGAGCTGGCGAACCAGAAGGCCCAAGTCGCGGCGGTCTCGCAGACCGCCTCGAACATCCAGGTCGAGCTGGGGACCCAGATGAAGGGGTTGCTCCAGCGCGTCCGCGCGCTGGAGGAGAGGCTGCTCGTCGCCGAGGCCAAGTCCTCCGCTTCTGCCTCCGCTTCTGCCTCGGCTCCTGCCGAGGCTTCGGGTCAGCCGAGCTAGATGGCTCGTGCTGCAGGTATGGCTTCAGCCGTCCGACGTAAAAGGTCGGATGGAGGCGCATGCTAGACGGTATGTCTAGCGTGTATGCGTTGCCGTGCCGTGCCAACACAGTGAACGGCCCGATGAAGCGCGGAGCAAGCTTGCTTGCTCCGAAATCCAAAAACTTGCATGTCTAGGCAGGTTTAGTGTAGCTAACAAAACTAATGAACCAACTTTAAATTCATTTGTGTTGCCTCTGCACGCATTGTCTGCGTTCAGCTTCTGTTGATCAACAGAAGCTGCTATTGTGTCTTGGACAAACCGAATTACGGCTTGTCTTTTGGTGATGAAAGTGATTGCATCCGGGCTGAAGTCATTCAGCTCGCTCTCCGCTAGAGGCCCGGCCTCTGCGTGGTTCTTTGCGGTGTCTGCGCCCTGCGCAGACCCGTGGTCGTTGGCCATGTTGTTGGGGGAGTCTGCGCCCTGCGCAGACTCATGTGGTTTGTTCATTGTTGCAGCTGACACTGTGCAAGTGTCAGCGGTTTTCTGCGGTTGCTGTATTGCAGTCGTAGATCCTCCCCCACTTAAAGTGGGAGCCACCACTCCGAGTAAACTCGGTAGGCGTGGATGCCGCATGGCATTCACATAAAATGGTGTATGTCCGGTCGAGGCATGCACCGAGTTGTTGATGGCGAATTCCGCCATCGACAAACACTCGCTCCAGTTTTGGAACGAGTGAGCGTAGCTCTTCAACATATCGACGAGCACGCGATTCACGCGCTCGGTTTGACCGTCCGTCTGCGGATGATCCGCAGTCGACATGGAAAGCTGGCTCCCAAGAAGTGTAAACACTTCTTGCCACAGGTGCGCTGTGAAGCGCGGGTCTCTGTCCGACACGATGTCGGACGGCATGCCATGGTATTTGAACACCATGTCGACGAACAGACGGGCCGTCTGCTTCGCGGTCACCTCTGCTGGCACCGCAGCAAGATGTACCATCTTGCTGAAACGGTCTACAAAGACCACAACACCGGTGTTCCCTCCGCTATCCGGGGGAAGACCAAAGATGAAGTCCACAGACATGGACTTCCAGCACTCCGACGGAGTCGGTAGTGATTAATAACGGAGCCTGCGCGAATGGCGCAGGCTTTTACGCGTTAGCATACCTCGCAAGCACGGATGTACTTGCGCACCCACTTATACTGGTGGTGCCAGTAGAAGTCGCGCGTGAGAAGGACGTAAGTCTTCTCACGTCCGAGATGTCCCGCAGTCGGGGCATCATGATACTCGTACATGATCCTGAGTCGCAGGTCATGGTCATTCGGCACGACAACGCGATCCGCGTTGTCGTCGACTGCATTGTAAAGCAGTAGTCCGTCGTGCACACGAAAGCGGTGTG
Organism: Phytophthora cinnamomi; assembly: GCF_018691715.1. Lineage (NCBI taxonomy): Eukaryota > Oomycota > Peronosporomycetes > Peronosporales > Peronosporaceae > Phytophthora > Phytophthora cinnamomi. The sequence continues at coordinate 1,530,805 of NW_027150970.1, forward strand.
CACGCGCTCGAAGGTGCTTGGGCAGCTTCTGACGGGACTTGTCAGAAGGCGCTGTGCCATAGGCCAGCAAGAGCTTCGCGTCCGCGTCGTGCGCGTACGCGGCCTTCACGTCGTCCAACAGAGACGACGTGGGTGTGCTCGTTCGCATGGCGTCAATGGCATTGACGTCAGCAGCTTCTGCGTAGTCCGGCCGACGTGATAACGCGTCGGCCACCACGTTCAATCTTCCGGGTTTGTATTCGACCCGGAAGTTATACTCCGCAAAGAATGAGAGCCATCTCGCCATTCTTTGTGAAATGTGTGGCGACTTCACTGCGGTGCACAGTGAAGCATGGTCGGTGTAGACCACAAATGGTCTACTTCCAAGCAAATACACTCGGAACTTTGCGAGTGCATACTTCATGGCAAGGAGTTCCTTGTCATGCACCGGATAGTTGCGCTCAGCTGGCTTCAGCTGACGCGATTGGTAGTAGACGACACGATCACGACCCTCGTGATCGTGCTGCATCAACGCGCATCCGATCGCGAAATCGGATGCGTCACATACGACGTGAAATGGACGATCTTGGTCAGATACTGCCAAGATCGGCGCCTCAGTCAAGCCCCGCTTGACTGCATCGAATGCCTTTTGGCAATCGGTTGTCCAATTCCACACAGCTTCTTTCTTGAGAAGCTGTGACAGCGGGCGGATCGTGCCCGCATAGTCCTCCACGTACTTGCACAAGTACGTGGCCAAGCCAAGGAACTGCCTCAGTTCCTTGACACTTGAAGGCGTTGGCCATTCATTGATCACTCTGACCTTTTCCGGGTCAGGGCGAACACCATTCTTCCCTACGAGACACCCGAGGACGGGTATCTCGCTCGCCCCGAAGATACACTTCTTCAGGTTCGCGTAGAGCTTATGCTTTCGCATAAGCTCAAGTAAGCTTCGGGAGATGCACCCTGTGCATCTCTACGTCGGTCTTCCGTCCACAGCCCGGCTGTGGATGAACGCATCATCGAAGTAGCTCGGTGCGAAGTCACGCACCGAGCGCAACAAGTGCGTTACGCACCTGTTGAAAGTCGCAGGGGCGTTCTTAAGCCCCTGTGGCATTACTAGCCATTCCCAGAGCATGCCGCTTGGCGTGCTCACTGCCGTGAGAGGATATCGCTCTCACGCATTAGGATTTGATAAAATCCATCTCGCAAGTCGAGAGCACTGTAAACGGTGCTCCCGGCCATCGAATCGATGATAACATCTTTTCGCGGTATCGGCGTCTGCGCCGGTACCGTCGCATCGTTCAGCTTGTTGTAGGCATGAACGATGCGCCATCCGCCCTGTGGCTTCTTGACACAGAACGTCGGAGCACTGTGCGGGGACTTTGATTCCCGCACTTGTCCTGCTTTACGACGACTTTCAAAGAAGTCGTCGATCGCTTTCACTTGCTCTCGCGGCAGTGGTCACTGCCGCGTGACACAGTACTTCGTGCCCGGCACGAGATCAATCTCGTGCTGAATGCCCTTATCCTGCGGAAGCTCCGCAGGAATCTCTTCCGGGAGTACGTCTTTGTACTCCCTTAACAATTCGTAATAGGGACTCGACTTCAGCGAGTCCCAACCTTGTTCCTCGAAGCGCTCTCGCTTCGTCTTCGCACTGAGAGTGTCTTCACTCTCAGTGGTACTTCCCATGAAGAGCTGCCTCAGCTCTTCGCTCTCGCTTTCCGTTCTTTCGCTGTCCGAAAGAACGCAGACCTGCTCGATGCGTCCATCGTGCAAGTCGTGCGTGAAGCGCTTCCAGCTCATGGCTGGAAGCGAAGTCAACTCCGACGCCGTCGTCGGAGGACTAGCGAGTTCCATGTCACGATACTGGAATCCAGTATCGGTACGCGTCAAGACGCTTAGCGTCTTGACATTCGGCGTCACCTCCGCAGTCTACCCAGCAGACTGCTCTTGTTGCGTCTCGGTCCCGGACCGAGACTTGCGCAGCGTTTTCCGCTTGCGCCGTCTTCTTGTTGTGCGGAGCCGGGCTCCGCACACAGTTGTTCTTCTGGTCCAGTGTAACGGGGTTACACACACAAGTGACAACAGTCACTTGTGCACGATAACGGTCACAAGTGACAACTGTCACTTGTGTATGACATTTGTCACTTATGGTTTAACAGATAAATATCTGTTAAAGGTTTTAGATGCTTCCTCACATTGATGTAAGACACACCAATGGATACATTGAAGTGGGCCACCACAATTAGTGGTCCACACATACCCAAAGATCCTATTGGTAGAAAGCAGCATCTTTCTACCAATCAGAGTCATGCATATTAGCGGGGCTCTGACAGCCAGCCGCTGTCAACCCTTTCATAGATGATAAACAGTTTTTAGCAGATTTTAGAGGAAGATCAATTTACAACAATACAGTTCTCATTTTACCTAACCTAAGTCACTTGGAATCCTTTCTTACTTAACTTATATTTGTGTATTCAAATATAATTAACCTAAGTAATTACTAAGTACTTACGCTTCCTCATACACGTTGCGCAACGTGTAAGCTAAAGTAGTGAGTCAAGTTAGACCCACTCCACCTGGTAGCACTTTGTAGTCCGTCCAACGACCGACTGCTTGACGTTCGTACGCGGTGTACGAACGCGGAGCCGAGAACCCCATGAGCACGGAGGTGCCCATGGAGAGCTCCAATACGCCTGCAACGCATGTTGCACGCGCAGACTGCCCCCACCTGTCTGACCCAGAGTGGGAGGCCCTCCAACGACTGTCAACAGTCATTGGAGAAGCGGCGATAGCTACAATGCTGCGTACGCTATCGCCGACGGAGCAACATGGTGTTGCTCTGGGGTTCATCATGAAGGAGCAGCGCGATGCTGCTTCCTCAGTGACGGCGTCGTCAGGGACGACACCGCGTGCTCAACCATTAAAGTTGAGCGTAAACAATTACGTGGGAAGAGAGGGCGAGCCTCTCCTCCGATGGCTTGTCGAGCTCGACACAGCCATAGCGGCTCGACGCATCGTCGACCCGCTGTCGACGGTCGCGTTCGCCATGTCCTGCCTTGGCGGACGCGCAAGGAGTTGGGCGTATGGACGCCGACTCTCCGATCCTACGTGCTTCAGCACGTACGAAGTGTTCAAAGAGGAGCTCAAACAAGCGTTTGAGCCCCCGCAAAACGAGTTCCGGTCGAGGGCGGAGTTCCTCGACCTTCAGCAGGGTAAGCATGACGTCCATGCTTACGCGCAGCGCGCACGATATTTGGTATCAAATATCGTGACTAACCCGATTGACGAGGCGACCAAGGTCGTCACGTTCGTGAAGGGGCTTAGAGATGGGCCTGTGAAGACCTATCTCTTCCGAGAGTACCCGAGTACTCTTGAAGCTGCAATCACCCTTGCCATACAAGAAGAGTTTAGCCTGCGGCAAGCTAAACTCCATGTAAACGTACCGAGGCCGCAACCGCGCCCGGTAGCGAGGACGGAGGTCCGGAACCAATGGACCTCTCGAACGCAACAACTGCTGGTTACCAGCAGCAGGGAGGTAACGTTCGATGCTTCCGTTGCGGAAGGATCGGTCACTTTGCACGGGAGTGTACAGCTCCCATGACCCCTGGAGGTGGCCGTCGTGGCGATGCTAGGCATCGCCGCAGACCAACAAAAAACGCGAACATCCAGTAGGCGCGGGGCGCCCTACTGGTAATGCAGTCGCGCGTGCCGACATCGGTCACGCGACACTGAGGACTGCAGCCCCAGTGAGACCAGCTCTCACTGCAGAAACAAGATGACAGGCCGAACCTAGTCATCTTGAGAGGTTTACTCGAAGAGAGCGAGTGACTCTCTTCGAGCTTTGGTAGATTCAGGCGCGTCGAACAACTTTGTTCGACTACGAAGCTCTGCCGAGACTTGACTCCGAGGAGGTAGATACACCTCGAAGTCTTCTGGAGGTACGACTGGCAACAGGTGCCATCGTGAAGACCGAGAAGCGCGTCGTGAACGTGCGCTTCTCGTACAAACAACGAGTGTTTGTCGAACACTTTATCGTCCTGGGCCTGGACGATAAGTTCGACGTAGTAATGGGCATGCCGTGGCTTGCCCGGCATGATCCGGTAATAGCCTGAAAGAAGCGCACGCGCGTGCGCTTCGGTCGCGACAGCGGAACGGAGAGCGATGGACCTGTTACCGCAGCGCACGCACCAGCAGGTGCGCGCGGCTCACCAGTCGAGACAGCGCTTAATGCTGCTGTCCCGGAGTGCCCAAGAAGTGCGCGAGGTCGCGCACAAGTGAGACCAACGTCGGCAATGCTGCCGACGTCGGAAGAAAAAAAGATGTGTTGGTTCCAGGAACCAATACCCACGTTCAAGCGTGTAAGGGACAGTCCCTGAACCGAAGAGGTCAGGTCGACGACGACGCGTCGGCTCCGGGAGCCGACGCACCCTCGGTCGTGAGGGCTCCGCCAATGAATGGCGTCGAGGTGACAAAGGCGTGTCAACTCCAGGAGTTGACGCTGCAAACAGTGCGGACGGTTGCAAACGTACCGCACTGACGCAATTTGCATGCTGTCGTGCAGCCGGGCTGCACGACGAAGCGCTATGCGATCAAGCTGGGCTTGATATCGCGCGCCCGCAGACAGGGTCCGCCGGCGAAAACTGTCCACGACCGGGCCTGGACCAGAAGAACAACTGTGCAGTGCCAGGCTCCGCACAACAAGAAGGCGGCGCATGCGGAAAACGCTGCGCAAGTCTCGGTCCGGGACCGAGACGCAACAAGAGAGCAGACTGGGGCGGTGACGCCGAATGTCAAGACGCTAAGCGTCTTGACGCGCACCGATACTGGATTCCAGTATCGTGAGAGGGAACTCGCTAGTCCTCCGACGAGGGCGTCAGAGTTGACTTCGCTTCCAGGCATGAGCTGGAAGCGCTTCACGCGCGACTTGCACGATGGACGCATCGAGCAGGTCTGCGTACTTTCGGACACCGAAAGAACGGAGAGCGAGAACGAAGAGCTGAGGCAGCTCTTCCTGGGAAGTACCACTGAGAGTGAAGACACTCTCGGTGCGAAGACGAAGCGAGAGCGCTTCGAGGAACAAGGTTGGGACTCGCTGAAGTCGAGTCCCTATTACGAATTGTTAAGGGAGTACAAAGACGTACTCCCGGAAGAGATTCCTGCGGAGCTTCCGCAGGATAAGGGTATTCAGCACGAGATTGATCTCGTGCCGGGCACGAAGTACTGTGTCACGCGGCAGTGGCCACTGCCGCGAGAGCAAGTAAAAGCAATCGACGACTTCTTTGAAAGTCGTCGCAAAGAGACAAGTGCGGGAATCAAAGTCCCCGCACAGTGCTCCGACGTTCTGTGTCAAGAAGCCACAGGGCGGATGGCGCATCGTTCATGCCTACAACAAGCTGAACGATGCGACGGTACCGGCGCAGACGCCGATACCGCGAAAAGATGTTATCATCGATTCGATGGCCGGGAGCACCGTTTACAGTGCTCTCAACTTGCGAGATGGATTTTATCAAATCCTAATGCGTGAGAGCGATATCCCTCTCACGGCAGTGAGCACGCCAAGCGGCATGCTCTGGGAATGGCTAGTAATGCCACGGGGGCTTAAGAACGCCCCTGCGACTTTCAACAGGTGCGTAACGCACTTGTTGCGCTCGGTGCGTGACTTCGCACCGAGCTACTTCGATGATGCGTTCATCCACAGCCGGGCTGTGGACGGGAAGACCGACGTAGAGATGCACAGGGTGCATCTCCCGAAGCTACTTGAGCTTATGCGAAAGCATAAGCTCTACGCGAACCTGAAGAAGTGTATCTTCGGGGCGAGCGAGATACCCGTCCTCGGGTGTCTCGTAGGGAAGAATGGTGTTCGCCCTGACCCGGAAAAGGTCAGAGTGATCAATGAATGGCCAACGCCTTCAAGTGTCAAGGAACTGAGGCAGTTCCTTGGCTTGGCCACGTACTTGTGCAAGTACGTGGAGGACTATGCGGGCACGATCCGCCCGCTGTCACAGCTTCTCAAGAAAGAAGCTGTGTGGAAGTTGACAACCGATTGGAAAAAGGCATTCGATGCAGTCAAGCGGGGCTTGACTGAGGCGCCGATATTGACAGTGTCTGACCAAGATCGCCCATTTCACGTCGTATGTGACGCATCCGACTTCGCGATCGGATGTGCGTTGATGCAGCACGATCACGAGGGTCGTGATCGTGTCGTCTACTACCAATCGCGTCAGCTGAAGCCAGCTGAGCGCAACTATCCGGTGCATGACAAGGAACTCCTTGCCATGAAGTATGCACTCGCAAAGTTCCGAGTGTATTTGCTTGGAAGTAGACCATTTGTGGTCTACACCGACCATGCTTCACTGTGCACCGCAGTGAAGTCGCCACACATTTCACAAAGAATGGCGAGATGGCTCTCATTCTTTGCGGAGTATAACTTCCGGGTCGAATACAAACCCGGAAGATTGAACGTGGTGGCCGACGCGTTATCACGTCGGCCGGACTACGCAGAAGCTGCTGACGTCAATGCCATTGACGCCATGCGAACGAGCACACCCACGTCGTCTCTGTTGGACGACGTGAAGGCCGCGTACGCGCACGACGCGGACGCGAAACTCTTGCTGGCCTATGGCACAGCGCCTTCTGACAAGTCCCGTCAGAAGCTGCCCAAGCACCTTCGAGCGCGTGCACACCGCTTTCGTGTGCACGACGGACTGCTTCTTTATAATGCAGTCGACGACAACGCGGATCGCGTTGTCGTGCCGAATGACCATGACCTGCGACTCAGGATCATGTACGAGTATCATGATGCCCCGACTGCGGGGCATCTCGGACGTGAGAAGACATACGTCCTTCTCACGCGCGACTTCTACTGGCACCACCAGTATAAGTGGGTGCGCAAGTACATCCGTGCTTGCGAGGTATGCCAACGCGTAAAGCCTGCGCCATTCGCGCAGGCTCCGTTACAATCACTACCGACTCCGTCGGAGTGCTGGAAGTCCATGTCTGTGGACTTCATCTTTGGTCTTCCCCCGGATAGCGGAGGGAACACCGGTGTTGTGGTCTTTGTAGACCGCTTCAGCAAGATGGTACATCTTGCTGCGGTGCCAGCAGAGGTGACCGCGAAGCAGACGGCCCGTCTGCTCGTCGACATGGTGTTTAAACACCATGGCATGCCGTCCGACATCGTGTCGGACAGAGACCCGCGCTTCACAGCGCACCTGTGGCGGGAAGTGTTTACACTTCTTGGGAGCCAGCTTTCCATGTCGACTGCGGATCATCCGCAGACGGACGGTCAAACCGAGCGCGTGAATCGCGTGCTCGTCGATATGTTGAAGAGCTACGCTCACTCATTCCAATACTGGAGCGAGTGCTTATCGATGGCAGAGTTTGCCATCAACAACTCGGTGCATGCCTCGACAGAGCATACACCGTTCTACGTGAATGCCATGCGGCATCCACGCCTACCGAGTTTACTCGGAGTGATGGCTCCCACTTTAAGTGGGGGAGGATCTACGACTGCAATACAGCAACCGCAGAAAACCGCTGACACTTGCAGTGTCAGCTGCAACAATGAACAAACCACATGGGCCTGCGCCCTGCGCAGACTCCCCCAACAACAAGGCCAACGACCACGGGTCTGCGCAGGGCGCAGACACCACAAAGAACCACGCAGAGGCCGGGCCTCTAGCGGAGAGCGAGCTGAATGACTTCAGCCCGGATGCAATCACTTTCATCACCAAAAGACAAGCCGTAATTCGGTTTGTCCAAGACACAATAGCAGCTTCTGTTGATCAACAGAAGCTGAACGCAGACAATGCGTGCAGAGGCAACACAAATGAATTTAAAGTTGGTTCATTAGTTTTGTTAGCTACACAAAATCTGCCTAGACATGCAGTTTCGGATTTCGGAGCAAGCAAGCTTGCTCCGCGCTTCATCGGGCCGTTCACTGTGTTGGCACGGCACGGCAACGCATACACGCTAGACATACCGTCTAGCATGCGCCTCCATCCGACCTTTTACGTCGGACGGCTGAAGCCATACCTGCAGCACGAGCCATCTAGCTCGGCTGACCCGAAGCCTCGGCAGGAGCCGAGGCAGAAGCGGAGGCAGAAGCGGAGGACTTGGCCTCGGCGACGAGCAGCCTCTCCTCCAGCGCGCGGACGCGCTGGAGCAACCCCTTCATCTGGGTCCCCAGCTCGACCTGGATGTTCGAGGCGGTCTGCGAGACCGCCGCGACTTGGGCCTTCTGGTTCGCCAGCTCCTGTTTCAGGGCGGCGAACTCAGCGCCTACAGACGCTCCACGACGGTCACCCGGTCGTGGAGAGGCGCATACTGATCAGCCCGGGCTGATCATACCCGGGCGTGTTCCCACCCCGCCACCGCCGATCCGTGACGCCAGCGGCTCAACCCGCTGGATTGTTGAGCGGATTGTTGACCATAGTATCCCGAAAACGAACCCTCAAGGGGCTCGTTTTCGTATTCGTTGGAGAGGATTTCCTCCCCATCGAGATACATAGGAGCCGCGGAACGTCTTGCTGGAGGACGTTCCGGAAATGGTGAGGGCGTACGAAGAGCAGTACGCGCTGGCACAGCGGAAGTAACACGAGCGCTGCGATCATCGCCAGCGCCCGAACCCTCACGTTGCTAAGAACTTAGCACGGAGCTCTTTGAGACTCTCGGGCACACGGAACGACGTGTACCCGTTCAGGTCGCGGTCGCTCAAGCGGACCGCGCCTAAGCACTTCGTGCACTGAAAGCCCTCGGGCACAGCGCACGGCACATTTGCCTCCTCAGCAGCAACATGAAGTTGCTCCAGCTTTCCACGCTTCGAGTACGTCTCGAAGCGATCACGCTGCTTAATCCGATCACGGTAAGCACTCGGCCTCTTGTTGAAGTTTTCAACAAAGGCGTTCCAGCTTTGACAAAGTGCCTGCCATTCGGGCACTTTGCTGCGAGAAGAGGTCTTCTTGCTTTGAAACCATCGGAGCTCATGAAAGAGTCCGATGTAGTAATCGCGCCTTTGATGCGTTTCCGCATCAAAGTGCAGCTCGGCAGCCACAACGTCATCTTTGATGGCGCTGCATACGTACAGCGGCACCTCATTCGGAGGTACCGAGTTCCCATACCGGTCCGCGATCTCGGACGCGGACGGCATCCATGGATCGCGCGGAGAGCCTTGAGCTTTGACATCACGCGCTGCAGCAGCAGCGCGCGGAGTACTGAGAGCCCCAGCAGAAGCGAGTGGGGTATCGCTCTCAGTACGCGAACGCTTCGTACTCGAAGCGTCCGATTCGCCCCCTTCACGCGGGCGAACGTTCTTGGCGTGAGGGTCGAGCGATTCGCTCGACACTGAGTCTTTACGCTTTGAGGGCGAGTCCTCCTCGCCCTCCATATCTTCATCGTCGTCGTCGAAGTCGACGACGTCGCCGTACTTCGCCTTCTGGCGTTCGAAGTAGTCGTCGATGGAGAGATGACTCCCCACCGACTTAGAAGGCTTCTCTTGAGGCGCGCTCATCGTTGAATGAGCGCGGATTTCTTCTCCAAACGCGGAGAATTGACGAATGGTCAATTCCAAAAGATTGACGTGCGGGGACCCCGCGCGTCTAACCTTAAGGGGGGGATGGTGTAACGGGGTTAAACGTACAAGTGGCTGCAAGCCACTTGTGAATTTAACAGACAGGTTATCTGTTAAACGTTTTGGATACTTCCTCACCTTGGTGTAAGACACACCGATTGATACATTGAAGTGGACCACCACAGTGAGTGGTCCACACATACCCAAAGATCCTATTGGTAGAAAGCAGCATCTTTCTACCAATCAGAGACATGCATATTAGCGGGGCTCTGACAGCCAGCCGCTGCCAACCCCTTTCATAGATGATAAACAGTTTTTAGCAGATTTTAGAGGAAGATCAATTTACAAGCAATACAGTTCTCATTTTACCTAATCTAAGTCACTTGGAATCCCTTCTTGTTTAACTTATATTTGTGTATTCAGATATAATTAACCTAAGTAATTACTAAGTACTTACGCTTCCTCATACACGTTGCGCAACGTGTAAGCTAAAGTAGTGAGTCAAGTTAGCCCCACTACACATCCATCGCGTCGTCTTGCCTCATCGGCGGCAGCTTTTGCGTTTCCCCGGGGCGCTCTTCCACAGTCATCCCGCTGCCACGCGCGTGCACTCCACAGGTGGGTGCGGTGTTGCAAAACTCGCCCCGGGCTGGCGTTTGGTACTAGCTTCACCGTGTCGCTTGTTTCCGTAGCGCGTACTTTGTTCTCCTGGCCCCCATCTCGTTCAACGACGGTACGCGTACTTGGGCGACCGTAATCAACGCCGAGGATCTCGGCTCCGGCCGCTGCGTCGTCTGTGGGATGGGAGCGCGTCGTTTGAGCACCCCCGGCCACGAGATCGTCGGCATCCCGGCGCCCCTGTCCCATTGGTGAACGCCCTCGTTGCCGACGCGACGGCCCTGTAAGACGAGATCCAGGTTCTCCGCGCGCGGTTCGTGCTCGTGACGTCGCAGAATGCCGGGCTGGCCACGCATGCGTCGGTCCTTCATGACCGCAATCTCCGTATCCTTCGTCGCTCTCGCGAGGGTTACGAGGCCGGCATGGTGACGCTCGAGCGGAGCATCCAAGCACGGGGCTGGTGCACGAGAACACTACTCCCCGGGAGCAGATCATTGATCTCCGGGCGCAGGGGGATCGCTACACCACCCTGGCGACGCGCTATCGCGTGCTGGAGCAGGTCTTGGCGGACGGATTCCAGTCATTCCAAGACCTGCTCGCCGCGGAGCGTGCTCGCGTCGCTGACTTGACGACACAGCTCTCCTTCACGTCGTCCCTGCCGGCCGTACCCTCCGTGTCTCTCTCTCAGCTGTTCGATGAGCGTGCGGAGCGTGACGACGCCCGAACCCAGCTCACTGACGCCCAAGTGTCTCTCGCCACCGTCCAAGCCCAGCTGGCCGCGGTCACTGAAGAGCGCGACCGAGCACGCCAAACGTCGGTGACCTCCGAGCGGCAGCATATTATGCACGTTGAGGAGCTCCGCTCCGTTCGCCAGTCACTCTCTCAGATCCAGGGTGATGCCGAGTCGACGCGCCGCCTGAATCAGCCGCTGCATGACGCCCTCCGACGCGTCAACGCGCTGCTGGTCGCCCACGCTGAGGAACTTCGGCGCAGTGCCACGTGCATCCAGGATCTGGAGGGGTCTGTGAGCAATGCAGGGGCCGCCCGCGTCGCTGCAGAGGCGGAGGCCACCCGTGCGCAAGCCGATGAGTTTCAGGTCGTGTCGCGTGCTGAGCAGTATCGAGACGACTGGCTTGACATGCGACGAACGTCGTCGCAGCTGCAAGGCGCCGCGGACGCGTCATCTGAGTACCCGCGTCGTGGAGTTGGAGGGCGAGGTCTACCAAGCCGCCCGCGAGCACGATGGGCGCGCCATCGGCTGGTGCCGTTTGACCCCCAACGCATTCGTGACCTCCTGGCCAGCCGTCTTGCCAATGTTGTCACTTACGCCAGTGGCAGTATCAACAGCTCCGACTTCGGTAGGCACATGGAGGCCGTCGCCGCCGACGTGAGCGCCGCCATGCCCGTCCCGGTCAACGAGCCCGTCCAAGTATCCGGGTCCCCTGTATCCGGGGTTGGAGGTCCCACTGCGTCGGGCGTCGCGTCCGCTCCGCCTCCGGTCATGCCGTCCGCTCAAGCGGGCTCCACTCCACCGGGTTCGCCGTCGGTTTCGGCGGGCCCGTCACCGGACCGCCTTCCGATCCAAGTCCGTGTACTCCACGTCGCCAGCCACAGGCGTCTTTTTATCCAAGTGCGTCGGGTTCCAGTCGCCAACCGCAGGCATCCCCTGATCCAAGAACGACCGCAGCACGTGCTCTGTCGCGAACACCGCCCGGTCCAAGTTCATCAGGCTCTCGTCGCCCCTCCCGGGCGTCTTCCGTGGGCGCCCGTCGATCCCAGCCAAGCGGGATGCGCGGCGTGGTGACTTCACCGGCGCCCCGAGTTCAGTTACGGTGACTAGCTTCCCCTCTACACCAGCGTCTTCACGACCCAGTCCGTCTTCGCGCCGACGGAGCCAACGGCCACTGGCAGTGACGGGAACCGCCGCTTCGGACAGCGCGGCCGCTCGAGCCTCGTCGGCCGCGTCCGCGACTTCTGCCACCCCTTCAGTGTCGTCGGCCGGGGCTACCACCCCGACTTCTTCGTCAACGTCCCAGAAGGCCCGCGCACGGACTCGTCCGGGGTCTACGCTCTTCTCGTCGGAGTCTTCCGGCAGCGAGACTCGCGTGCGGAGCTCCCGTGTCAAGCGTCGCCGTTTGCGGCGACACGCGTCGTGCTCTTCCTCAGCGTCCTCCGCGCGCTCTACCAGCATGGCGCATTCGTCGGATGCGTCCAGCTCTTCACGTCCCACCACTTCGTCGCCCTCGGCGGGCCGGGTTCGCTCGTCCGGTTCCCCGCGAGGGTGTTCGGCGCGCCCGGGGAATGCGTTTGCTTCCGAGGCTATCGGTTCCAGCGATGAGGGTTCCCCCGTCTCCTAGCCCCAGCTCCGACTCCGTCGCCAGCGTCCAGACGAGGACTGCACCTGCTGCTCCGTTCTTCTTGCCGGCAATTACGCCCGTGGGCGGACCATTGGGGCGGACGCAGCGCGGCTTTCGTCCATGGCCCAAGTCCGTGCGAGATCTCCAGCTTCAGCGGGTCTCCGCGCAGCAGCTCCGGACCGTGTTCCTGCCACCGTCTGGCTGGATCCAACCGCGCAGTCAAGTTCCAGCGCCTTCGTCGTGGAACCAGGCGCTCGTGACGCCCGCCAGCGTGGCTGCGTTGTATGCCACGCGCCCTTGGCGTTGTCTGGCCCAGGTCATGTAGAGGCTCACCTTCGCGTCGGGCGACGCGTCATTCCAGCGGTTCCTGCGTCGTTACCGGCACCACGTCGGGTACTGGGCTCAGACTCACTAGGAAGCTACCCACGAGCTAGGCGTGGATGGGGCCGAGTGGAAGGCATGGCGCACGGCTCGCAACTCGCGTCGCTCGCACACCGGCGAGCACATGAACAGCGTCATTCAGCTCGTCGTCGAGCTGTTTCGTTCCCGACTCGCCGACATGGACGTAATCCTGGACCCGATAGTGCTGCACCTCATGTCCAGCCGCTCCCGCCTCGGCCGTTCGTACCCCGGTTTCGAGCACGCGACGCTTCAAGAGGCCTTGGACGGCCTCAACGCCAGGGAGCCGTGCCGGCGCTCCTACAGGACGCCGCTCACCGTGGCGGAGATGGACGCGAGCGTGCTGTGCATGGTTTCGCGCACTCCCCCCGCTTACTCCCTGCCTCGGCTTGACGGTAAGTTCATCCAGCAGGTTTGAGCCGAATTAGCAGCGCCTAGCTCCCGTAGCCAATAATCTTAACATGTCTCTCCTCCCTAGCTCATCTTCTGTTTCTCTTCCCCTTTTCACATCTTGTATGAGGTGGCCCTCCGCCGCCCCACCTTCGGCCAACTGGCCGGTCCACTAGACTGCCCTCAATCATCCCCTCGTCCCCGGCCATTCCCAGAAACGAGGATCTCCGCCCATCCTCCCGTCGGCAGACTCCCCGCCGACTTCGTCGCACCCCCCTGTGTGCTCACCCACCTAAGTCCACCGTCGCCTCCGCATTCTCGTGCGGCCGCATCGCTTCGGACCGGTTACGTCCCGTGCGCTCGCGCAGGAATTCATATAGCAGTCTACCGTAGTTAAGGTCGAGCTCGTCGACCCACGTCGTCTCCGGATACGCTCGCCGCTTCACCTCGAACTCGCGTTGCACACGCCCATACCGAGTGGTTCTCCCCTCGCACACGTCGGAGATGTTTTTGACATCAAAAACGTCGCCGTCCAGCTTGCGCCTGTTCTCCTAGCTATCATCCGGCAAGAATTCGTCGTCGAAGTCAAAGGGCCCGCCCGACGGGACAGTCAAGTGCATGTCCGGGCGTGACGGAACTCTCGGACTGGCTTCTGCTTGGACACGGGGGCTATGGGGTACGGCTGGTACGGTGTGTCGCTAGTCTCGAGGCGTACGGCGTACGCGTTGGGTAGTGCCGCTGGATCCGCAGCCTCCAATGCTTGGCCTTGACGTCCCGCCGCGACGTATTCCCGACCGCGAGCGTAGCTTCCAACGTGGACCGCGGGTCCCAGCCGTGCACCAGGAAGATCGGGTCTCGTCCCTCGTGCGATCATGCGGGGTGTTAAGCGCAAAGGTAATGTGCTCGGCTTACTCGTTCCAGTCGCGTTGGTCGACATCCGTGATGTACACCTTAATGGCTCTTGCGATCATCTGCACCATGCGTTCTGCAGCGCCGTTGGCCTGAGGACGATAGGCGAGCGTCGCCCGCTGCCTCTGGTCCATGAGCTTATTGAACGCCTTGAAGAAAATCTGACATGAAGCCCGGCTCGCGGTCATGCCGGATTACTTCGCTCATACCAAAGCGCCTAAAGACATCCTCCTCGTACGCCTCGCCCACCGTCTGTGCGGTTCGTGACGCGTTCGCTTTCACGATGACAAAAACCGTGAACAGGTCTACCCACACTAACAACTCCGTATTGCCTTTGTAGGACACGGGCAGCAACGGGATATGGTCCATGGCGATGGCTTGGAAGGGGTGCGTCGCGACGATGTTGCCTGGGGATTCATCTTGGATACTGGGTCGGCCCTTCCCCGTCTCGCAGTCGGGGCATTTCCCGACGTAGCACTGGACACTCCGGAAAATCCCGGGCCAATGGAAGTGGTGTCGCACGCTCTGGTAAGTGCGGCCTATGCCCTGGTGCCCCCCCCCCCTCCAAGCTCGCATGATAGCGATGGAGGACGTCGTCGCGGAGCGTCTCGGGAATAACCAGTTTCGCCAGCGTGTCGCGGTCTTCGGCAGACTCGTCGCTCCTCGCGCAGTAATATAGGAGGCCACCTTCGCCTTCCTCGGACTGGCGAGCAATTTTCTGGCAGTCCTTCGGTTCGCGTCTGGAGAGGTCCCCAATGTCGCTGTTCAGATAGTTCTTCAAGTTCGCAATCCAGACTTCTTCGTCCTGCGCGACACGAATGCGCCCTAGACGAAGCCGTTGTACTACGAGCTCTTGCAAGACTTCTGGGGTCCAATTCCCGTTGGCTGTCGCTTGCGCTGCAGCTGAACGCGTCATTACTGCGACGGCAGGTGTCGTCCGACGTCTCGCATCCATGTCGTTTGGCCGTATCTCGTCACACTCGGGTTGGTCCGGGACATGGTTGTCTATGTCATGGTCATCCGAGACGGGGTCAGCGCGAGCTTCCGCCTCGGGGCTTAGTGCCTGGGGCCAGATGACTTCTCCCAGATGGTTCAGCGTCTCCAAGTCTTGGATCTCGTCCGGACCGTGAGAAATCCGGCCGCCTTGTCGCTGTAGAGCCTACCCGCCCAGCATGTCGGCGCTCGCAATTCCAGTCTCAACGCACATGCAAGAGCTCATAACGCGTCCAGGCGTGTAACGCGTTTTGGGCTCGTTGACGCAGAAGTTTGAGCCCCGGTGACTTGCACTCCGTCTCGTCTCGCATCTGTCGGATGATGAAGTTGGAGTCCACGCCGAACACCAGTCGTGCGATGCTATTCACTCCCTCCAGGAGTGAGCACCCGAGGAGCAACCCCTGGTACTCGGCCTCGTTGACGGTGAGGTCCATCGCGTAACCGGATGTCGCTTGCACGACCTCCCAGCCAGGCAACTTCCAGACCACTGCGCAGAAAGCACCGCCTTCTCGCTTGACCTTAGCGGAGCCGTCAAAGGTCATGACGTGAAGTCCGTCGTCGTGTGTTATCACTGGAACCGGGATAACGGCCCCCTTTGACGCGCGTTTCCGTGGGGCGATTTCCTCGAGATCGGTATCGACGAACGTCCGGGGCGTGATTCTTGCAGCCAGAGTGCCCGGGATCTCCTCTTCTCGCTTCGTGGAACGAATGATCTCGAGCTTCCACGGCGAAAGGACCGCGACCCACTGTGAAAGTCGGCCTGGGAGACCTTTGGATCGGAATTGTCAAGCGAGCGTCCTATGGCAGGTCAAGACACGGATCGGCCGGTCGGCCAGCATCGTATAGCATTCACGCAGGACGTGCAACAAGGCCAAAATTTCCTTCTCGACGACACAGTACTTCAACTCGTTGGCTTCAGCGTGCGACTGACGAATTTCACCGGCATGCACACTTCGTCACGGATCTGAGCGAGAACACCTGAGATAGCCCAGTCGGAGGCATATACGATTACGACGGGATCTCGACTCGTAAAGTGCTTCAACATCGGGGTCTCGGCGAACTTTGTTTTGAGCACGTCAAAGGCCCGCATCGCGTGGATCCATTTCTCTTGTTCGCGCGCTTCCGGCCTTGCCGCACAGTTGTCGAAGTCCGTCTCCGTGAGCGAGTACAGCGCTGTCGCGTATATCGCGAAGTCGGCGATGAACCGGTGGTAGTAGTTGAAACTACCCAGGAACGGCCGCAGCCCCTTGAGCGTGCGTGGAAACTCCAACGTCGTGAGCGACTCGAGATTCTTGGGCTTCGCCTGGCGACCCTGCTTTGACACTTTATGGCCCAGGTAGTCGACCCGGGATACGCCCCACTCACTCTTCTCGACGCTGGTGGACAAGTGCCACCGTTCGCAGACGTCCAGCAAACGCTCGCCTTTCTCGCACAGGTCGTCCCACGACGTACCGCCAATCAGGATATCATGGATGTATGACCTCCTTCCCAAGACGGAGAGGATCCCTGGGGCCTCTGGTTTTCCGTCTTCAAAGACGTCCCAGGTGGTGCTGTACGGAGACAGCTTGAGGAACCCGTAGAGCGCGTTGTCCAGACGTCGCTGGTATATTTGCGGTGCGTTACACAGGCCGAAAGGCATCCGCAGCCATTCAAACAGGCCCATCGGCGTAATAAAGGCCGATAAGAGCCGAGCCCGGTCAGTCATGAGGACAACCCAGAACCCGTTGGCCATGTCGAGGGAGCAGTACCACAGGTGCTTGTCCAAGTCTTCCAACAAGGCATTGACGAGGGCCATGGGGTAGATCATCAGCTGCGTGAGTCCGTTGACTAGGCGATAGTTTATGCAGAGCCGGAAGTCGACCCCGTTTTTCTTCACAATCACGACGATTGGTGACGCCCATGGCGACTTCGACGTCTGGATCATGCCTGCGTTGAGGAGCCGCTTGATCAACTCCGCCACCTTCTGTCTGAATTGCGGCAGCATCTTCCGAACGCATTCAGCTATTGGTTTCGCGTCACGACGTCGATATAGCAAACGACGCCCACGGCCGCGGGCGGCAGGGCGTGTCCCTTCCCGATCAGCCACCTCCGTCTCTTCCAAATGATCTGGCTCAGACAATCTTCTTGTCGCGCGACTTCTTCGGTCGACTCTCTGCTCGGTGTTCCGACCTTCAGGTCTTCGATCTTCACCTCGACCGTCAACGAGAGATCCGGCAGCACGGCCATTTCCGACTCAAGGGATGAACTTCACGGTGCCATATAATGGCACCGTGAAGTTCATCCCCAAGATTGCGTGTTGGACATCCAAGTCTCCGACCCGCAGGTGCATGTAGTACACCAAGTTCCCAGCCAAGGTAATTTTGACTCTCGCTCTCCTCACTGTGTAATATGTATCATCGCGGATTCCCACACACGCTTGCGTGATGTCCGTCTCGATAAGGCAGCCTACCTCATGAGCAACGGTGGTGTCCAGAATGGACACCTCGGCTCCTGTATCAAGCAGCAGCACGGCGCGGCGAATGTCCAATTTCCCGTGAATCTTGGCGTGTTTGTACCACTTGTGCTGCGCGTAGTGTTTCCAGTATCCGCGTCGTTCTCCTGGTTGCAAGTCTATCTCGTCCAGGGGCGGCACCCGCGTGAACTCATCGTCCGTCGTACGTCGGATAGCTGAAACTCGGGGTGCGCGTTCTCGCGTGGTACGTTCCAGGTTGGATTCAAATATATTATCATTCAGGGAAGTCGGGCTCTCGCTAACCACCTCTTGCGACTTCTTGGCCACTTATGCATAGACGGATACAGGGCGCTCATCTCGTACTGGTTTCCAAGCCAACGAGCGACCTAGTTTAACATCTTCTCGGCTGTCGGAGGCAGCATTCCCGAGTGTTTGTGCGGATCAAACCCCTGGCGAAGATGGTTGAAGATTACTTTGAACGGGCATTCCCCGGCGTCATACACATCACCGCTGGCCTAGCACACTTTTAAGCACCGGTGCGTCGGATGGTGATCTCCATATTTCTGGCACGTCAAAGACGCCAACAATCTCCATCGTCGTGGCGACGCGATCCGCAGTGACGGCATCGCCGACAATCATGTCCCATGTCCCGAGTCTTCCGAGTCGAGATTGCGACGTGGGGCCTCGGCGGATGGTGTCTGGCCGGTGACGAACCGTTTGGCCCGCTCTTCTTCCTCCTCGTCCTGGTCGTACAGGCGATCGTCGTCGTCGGACTTTCTCGTCCCGAGTCATGCTCGTCCGGCGCGGCTTGAACCGCATGGACCGCTCGAGCCGGTTTGGGTGGTGGCGTCGGTGCCTTCTGACGGAACTTGTTCGAGCCGAAAAACGCTTTCTTCTGGTGGACCATCCTACGTTGCCGGGCACGCAGCTTTTTTTTCAATGCTACGAAGTCTGGGACTTCCATCAGGGTGAGTCGCGAGGCGAACTCTTGCTCATGAGTACTCAGCGTCTTGACGAAGTGTTTGATGTGCTCTCGCTTCTCCTCTGCTGTGCGATCGGCGTACGGAATGTTGGCTAGCAGACCAGCGACATTGAGCCAGTACAAGTAGTCCAGCGGAGTATCGTCGGGGCGCTCCATCACATGATAGTACCGACTCGCCATCGACACCCCTTTCACACAATACTGGATGAGAAATTGTTCAATCAGCTCCGACCATGACTTCTTGACCTTCTTCGGAAGCTGGAGGTACCATTGGCGCGCGTGGCCGTTCATCAGGTCGCTGAATAGCCCGCAAACTTCTTCTCCTGTCATTCTGTCGCGGCGAGCTGCAGATTTCAGACGATTTAGCCACACCCGGGCCTCCTCCTCACTAGCATCTCGTCCCTGAAACTCCTTCAGCTCGGAAGACGCCGAGAGGCGAACTCGTGTGATGCCCGGGCCGGTCGTCGCCGTGGAGACCGCTGCAGCATTTCCGTGTGTCCCGATGTCCAAGTCGAACAGATCGTCGGGGTTATCGTCCACGTCTCGTCGAGATTCAGACTCCGATGTGGAGTGTGAACTGACAGACTTCATGGCGACGTCGACCACCTCTGGGTGCGGCACCGTCGTTGGCGCGGGACGCGTTGGCGGCGGTAACTCGGAGGGAGCCGCTGACGCATGGGGGCTTGGCGTGCGCATCGCCGTCGTCCGCATGATTCGGATAATAGCGTCTTCCAGTGTCTTGGGGATCGCCTCTGCCGAGGTCGTCGAAGGAGCTGCACGCGCTGGCACATCAGCAAGTTGCATGACTCGCGGCGGCCGATTCATGGACATGCGCATAGGCGACTTAAGTCTGCTGTCGGAGTCCACGCTCGACTGGTATCGAGGCGGGGGTGACGGCGTCGTCGACGACGCCGGAGCCGGGTCCATCACGGATGGAGTGCCTTCGCGCTCGACGGATCCCGCCAGAACCGTCAGGGGTTCCAGCATGTCTTGGATCGTGCGCGTCCAGACCTCACGATCCCAATCGTACACCTTCTCCACCTCCAAGGCGCCCAACCCAAAGACGGATTCACGTAGCATCTCGAAGAACGTCGGCGCTGCACGCATGACACTTGTGAGGCTGTCGAAGTCTGGCGCAAGGAATGGGCCCGTGAACTCGCTCATCAGCTTGGGCTTGATAAAGCTCAGGATCGGATCACGCTCCAACAGCCGAAACAGTCCTGTGTGGGCCAGGACGTGACGCATCTCCGCAGCGGTGTACTTGCGTCCCGTGTCCTTGCTTTGCGGCTTGGACAGCGATTCATCTGCCGAATCCGGCGCACGCAGCTTCTTCTTCTTCTTCTTCTTCTTCTTCTTGAGCGATTTGCGCTTGGCGATGGCCTTGATGGGGGATGGTTGTCGGTCTTCAGCCTTTTCAGGCTTCGGACCGGTAGGACCACGACGCAAGCCGTGGTCCTTCGCGTCTCCCCCATGGGGAGCCACGCCGGGAACGGCAAACTGTTCTTCGTATCCCTCTTGATTTTCGCTGGCCCCATCGCCTGTCGTGAAGGTTTCCTCCGAGCTCCACAACGCGTCAGGTCTCTTTCTGTGCTCACTTGCGTTCGGCGACCTTCCAACCGACGGAGCACCTGCCTCAGATGCTTGCTTGATCGTTACCCCGTCATTCGAAGTAGTACTCCCGGGTCGCAGCACCATTGTGGAGTAGCTCCCTTACAGAAAACTGTAAGTTACTGTAAGTTCATCCTCACACAAACCCTGCACGTCCAATCGGGGTCGTGTCGGGCTAGTTCCCGGTCCTATGAGTAGCGGATCTTCGGGGAGGCACTTGTAGATCTTATCGGCAACCACCTGAGTTGGGCGGTTCCGGGTGACACCCTGCTCGGACGTAGGCGTGTCAAATCCCTTGGGCATGCGGTGTTATCGGGCCGGCGTTTCCTCGGGCTTGCGTGGCGTTATCAGTCCTACGCGGTCTTGTGCACGGCGGTTATCAGGCCAGTGCGGTCATTCGTCTTGGTCAGCGCGTTATCGGGCGCGCCGTAAACGGTATAGTTTAACGTGCCCTCCTGTTAGGCACGGGGTTGAAAGGGGTGAGAACCGAGTCAGCAAGCGTCGTGGGGGGGGGGGGGGGGGGGGGACGTGTTCCTTGTGGTTCGACTTGCCGGCGCTTGGT
Organism: Phytophthora cinnamomi; assembly: GCF_018691715.1. Lineage (NCBI taxonomy): Eukaryota > Oomycota > Peronosporomycetes > Peronosporales > Peronosporaceae > Phytophthora > Phytophthora cinnamomi. Next base: position 1,551,625 of record NW_027150970.1, read on the forward strand.
GGTTCCCCTGAACGTAGAAGATGGGAGGTTTTTGTGGTTCAGAGACGTTTCGGGACTGAGCCTTACCTATTCTATGTCCTGGTCACTGGCTACTAGCTGTCTAACCACTCGTTCTGTACCTAACCCTGCTTCCGGCGTGCTTCACGCAACTGATCTTCAACCTGGTTCATGGCCCGTAATCACGGGTCCCGTGTGACGGGGTCTGAGTGACGGGGTTGTACATAGACGGGCGGCGAGTTCGGCGCCAGATCGGCCCTGATACCGCGGAGGGGTCAGACTCAGGCGTCATGTCGCATCCCCGCTCAGTGGACCTTATCGTCGGAGTCGCCCGCGTCACACTCCATCCATCGCGTCATCTTGCCTCATCGGCGGCAACTTCTGCGTTTTCCTGAGGCACTCTCCCACATGACTACCTCAACAGACTGAAAGGATACGCGTGCAGCGCTGGATTCCAGTTCGAGAACGCGGGTCGCGAAGCGAAGGACCAAGTTGCGGATTTCCTCGACACTTGCGACGACCGAGTGTTGGAGGAGCGCCTGTGCCATGTCCATGTCAAAGCCATCCACGACCTGGAAGAGATGGTTCACGACATCACACGCCGCCGTGAGCGGAAATGCGCTAGGGAACGTTCGTTCCGCTCTTTACGCAACAAATAGGACGGCCGCCAACGCGACAGCCGGTCGACTGAGGATTCCAGGGGAGGCTGCCGAAACGACTGACGCTATAGCGACGATGACGACCGCCGACGTGGGCACCGAGACGACGGCAGTCGGTGAGAATGGCGTAACGAGTCGCAATACCGGTCGAGGATCACCCTTGTGGGCGTGTTGGCGGATATGGTCGCCGCGTGGTATTCCAAGGCTCGGTAGGGCGACCGGGCAACACCCAGGACCCGACGATGAGAGCTCAAATGATTGTAGTGACGCAGGGTCCGAGAACAGAAGTGACCGACCGTCCGATGGGAGCTCCGACCGAGATTTTGACTCGGCGGGCGGTGTCGCCGTTGCCAACGGCACCGAAAGGAAAGCCGCCGCTAACGGAACCCTCGCTCGGTCCGACAACTTCAAAGGAGGCAGTTCCCAATTCAGCCCTGACCGAGACAACAGGCGTCATTACTGACCGTGCGCGGCATGCGGTAGCCAATCCCACTCGGCACATTTCCGCCACCGGAGGTGCAAGTTGTGCAAACAAGTTCACGACGCGGGAAAGTGTGAAGCACTCCAGCAGCTCACTACGCTAAGGTCGATAAGAAGGATCTCACCCCAGCGTTACGAAGCCTGGTGTTCGGGGGTCATTTAAACTAGGCAACCCGCCAATTGAAAATGGGTTGATCCCAATCGGGGTGCCACCGCTGAACCAGCCGTTGATGAAGACTATCTTTGCGTTCACGGGCAACAGCGAATGACCCGGCGATGTGAATAAGACCGATGATTATGTGAAAGCGACGGAAATTGGATATGATAGAGACAGTAGCCTCGGTGAGAATAAGAGTGCTGGAGCTAGTACCGTAGGCGACGGTGAGCAGGCTACCGAGGTAACGACCGCCAGTATGGCCCAGACCGAGCAATCACCCCGCGGGCGCTCCCCCATGATTATATTGCTACCGGGCGAGATACTGGGGTGGTGGTCGTCTCAGCGGTATGACCGAAGGAAGCAGGTGAGAGGCCTAATTAAGGGGGTTTTGGAGGATGTACGCACCCGGAACTTGCTGGATACGGGAGTGAATACCAGTGTCATCTCGGCAAGCTATGTCAAGACGTTACGCCTCCGGGACATCCAAGGGCACGGACTGTGCTTGGAAGTGCCGGGCATTGACCCTGGCGTCATGGAAACTCGCCGACGGGCGCTCGCTAAGGTGACGCCGGGATGGGAGCGGGTCTGTGAAATCGAGATGCGGGTCATCGAGCATAACGCATCGTCGACTAAAAACGGTAGCCACCGAAGATTCATCTGGCTCGCCGTGGACAAACATTTCTGCAGAGAGGCGGTTGTCCAGTTGTGCAACGGTTCCTAAATTGAGCAACACTCGCTCGGTCAGCTTCGAACTTGATCCATCTCGTTCCGGGATCTCCTGCCGAATCCTCGTTCACCCCCGCCAGGGCATCTCTGTCGGCTAATTCGGCTACACGCACGACCTCTGAGCATTCCTTCCATCCCCTTTCGGCTGAACCTCCCACAAGGCGTTATCCGCTGGTAAATCGCCGGGGCGTTCTTTAAACCGAAGGGCATCCGTAGCTGCTTAAAGTGCCCCAGCGCGCAGACATTGGCAGATACGTTTTGTGCTCCTTCGGTCATCATAATGGTCTAGAACCCGCTCACCGCGTCGAGCGTACTGAACAAGAGATACGACTCCATGTCGGTCAACAAGTCATCCACCAGCGGCATCGCATACTCCATAATCTCGGTGACAGCATCCATCAACTTATAGCCGATACATAACCGAATATCCACTCCGTTTTTTTTTAGGACGACGACTATGAGTGCCGCCCACGGGCACTTCGAGAATGCGATGGGACCGGCCTTCAGCAACCCTTTCAGCAGTTCGTACAGCTTCCCTACATGCCGGAGGGGGATCCGGCGGGCCTTCGGTTTAATCGGTGCATACCACTGCAAGTTGATATCGCGCACAACTCCGTACGACGGGGGTGGCAGAGCATTTCCGCTCGCAATCATGACGCCTGCGTGGTCCCTCAGCACGCCAATAAGCCGCTCATGTTGGTCGGTGCTCAGAGCCGGGTATCGCACATTGGATCCTGCGTAGTCAAGGGTCGTCACCGAGACTTCGGTAAAATCTGGCAGAAACGTCAACACCTGTGTGTAGTCAGTCAACTCCATCTCGTTTGCATGGTGGGCAGCCACACCGTTCATCTCGTCGTCGTCACCGATCGCGTCGGCCACCATGGCTCGCAGTACCGACACATACGTCGCTTCAAGATGGCCTTGAGGGCAGGGTTTTGGTCTTCGGTGCAAACGCGGAGCCTCTGAGGAGCCTGAGGTCTCGTTCGGTGCCCGTATGCAATACATACTGCGAATAGGGCGATGACCGATGCTTTTCACCCCTCGGTGGATATCGTTGCGTCAACGCCGTGGTTAGGTGAGTCCATCACTGCTACTACCCAGCCTGGATTCCTCTCTCCGCGCTCTGCGGCAACCACCGCGTAGATCGGAATCACCCTTCAGGGCGATCATTCCCCACTGCCGCTTCCGCCGCGAAAGTCTCGGTCGGCCGGGCCAAAATGCAACACGGCGTCGAGTATGTCCGGCGCTCCACCACAAGTGGTTGGTTGGCCAACCACTGGGCGTTGAGAAGCTGCTCGCGACCCGCCATTGTCTCGTCCCGGCAGGCAGCATAGACGAGCACCTGCCTCTTCCTGTACTTTTCAGTGTCCAAGCGGGTGTATCCCAGCTCGCGCGGTAACTCACCGTGGGCCACCTAAAGCACGACCGAATCTTGTTTCGAACACCTGGCCGCCTTCTGTGTGATATTGGTCAGCCATACCCGCCGAGGTTATCCTCGGCGGAATCTCGGGACCGCCGGGACCAGTTTGTCCGTCCGTCGAATCCATACATCGTGACTCGACCGAGGAGGCGGCTTGATCTACAACTGGAATTCCTGCCACTCCCGGCCTGATACGCATAAATCCCCGGCCGGACCTCTAGCGACCCGCTCACCCCGGGGCTCGTCCTCGACATCTCTCTACGACGTCAGCAGAGGTACCATCACCTCGTCAAGGGGGCGGGCGGTCCCATGGAACAGGTCAAGCTGAATACCGGCTGGGAACATAAACGCCATACCCAGAACCACGTCCACGCCTCGCACACCCCAGTGCAGGTCCGGCGCCAAGTAACACGCATACCGCACAGTGGCAACCATTAGCACCGCCGATAGTTGTGGTCGGGACTGGGACTTCCGAGCCAGCCTCATACCCGAACGTAGTTCACGGTGCTCCCTACGGACAACGTGGTTTTATGCCTGCGCAACCCAACCATATTTTTTCGGCTGTTGGGGTAGTAGTAGGTAACTCTGTAGCTTCAGCTCCATACCTGAATGCGGTCTATCGTGGTTCCGGACCATATTCGCACGTGCGAACGAGTTCGGCCATAGGAAATACTTCAGCTCCGATATAGACAGATGATCACAGCGCCATGGTTGTGGCCTTATACTGCAATCCTGCCCTACAAGCTCGGTTTACGGGCACATGCAAGTGGCTGAAGCCGCCGTGGCTGCTGCTACAGCGTCACCATCGAGTGGAAAACGAGTTCAAAAGTACGATTTTACCACGTCGACGGAGCAGGTCCCACTACATGATTTGGTGTCTGCGCCTAATGTAGAAGGTAGGTCTCCCCAACAATATGATAGGAACTTGGTGTTCCATCGTTCCTACTTCACCCTGGTATGTGTGACCGTTTTTACGATCTTCAATTCGGCAACTGCGATCTTTCCTTGATGCACTTGCTGGCGGTCAACGAGTTTCAGCTGCGTGCCTGGCTCAAGCCTTCTATGGTGAACATGCAAAATATCTCGGCGGCAGTGGAACCACCAGAGGCGGCAACTTCGTCGCCATCGGATGATGTACGTCGGGCACTGGGCGATTCGCAGAGCTATGTACTTGCTTTTGGTTCGCACGATGCTGTCGACCTAGTTACCTTCTCTATCGATTAGTGGATGGATGATTTCATCGGATGGACCTGGACGCCCTCGACTTATCGCTCCTCCCGTACGGGATAGACACGGAAGTTCTTGAGAAATATCGCAACCACGCGCAACTCGACGCTGAACGCGGTGGCACATCTCGCTTCGAGGTAGGGAAGTCTGTAAAACCAACCGATGCTTCCTTTCTGTACGAAATGCAGTTCATTCAAGGGCTCGACGGAGCCCGTCAGTCTTTAGAGCTCCGCCGGTATCGTATTCACACCCACCGAGTAAAGCACAAAAGGTTTCCGCAGCACAAAGCCCGAGTGCGAGTCGAGCCATTACGGCAGCTCCAGATCGAATTCCTCCTCACATTGCCCGGCCAATACCCAAACAAGGTCAAAAAGGACTATGCCGCCTCTTACGTACTATGACTGACTGCCCCGGAGTGCCAGATGATCCAAGCGAATGCTGCTTTAGTCGTCGAGCTCACTTCATGCCAGCCGGAATTCCTGAGGCAATGCTCAAGTACACTACGGACAATATCAGGAAATTACGCGATGATGTGCTGCGTGAATGAAGATGCGGGAGTCCTTTGAGCGCTTCTTCGAACACAATTTACACACCGTTTGCACCTCGTGTTCGACAATTTCTTTTACAGAGACTCGATCAAAAGAATCAGGGAAAGGATCAAAACATCATCACAACTTTAGGCACCCTGAAGGACCACGCGGTCAAACCAGTCAATGGGAGGATCGACCGTTTGTTCAAGACGCGTTTGTCGGCCTGGATACACAGCAACAAGTTGTCCCTCGAAGATACAGTCTTATGTATTCGAGGGCAGACTGGTGGTAGTTCGCTTACCAATAAAGCGTTAGACCGACAGACGTATGAATTGCTGTTAGACGACTATGAACATCTCGCCCTATTGATTTCAATCGCCAAATACGGGTATGAGGTTCGATGGGCGCGCCCGTGCCACCAACACCGCTGATACAACAATCGCCTAGGTGCCCAGGTCGTGAATATTTCTGAGGATGTTGATATACGCTGGTTACCTGAACGAGGCGGGCGCCGGCATCGGTGAGCTTACCCGGGAGAGGTCTGGTGTTTTCTACTACATGATGGTCATACAGGGGTCTTCTGGGCAGAGGTGGCCGAGGCTTCCTGGGAGCTTGGCGTCAGAGGGCGATGAGGAGGCTATGCCGCGAATTGCAGAGGCTGACGGACGGGATTTGAGACGTTTCAGTAGGAGGTGAGTATAAAGAGCTCACAATAATATGCATTGTTACATTAAGGTCAACCGAGATGACTACGATTTCGATTGAGAGTGAAGGCAGTGAAGCGGCCGACGGCCGCGAGAACCTTGGACACGAATGCCAGCAGGTCAGTTACGCTGATCACCGAGGAAATCCGGGAGTAGACGGGCAACACGCCTCTAGGAACAGAAGTAAGTGCTAGTCGTGTGCGTATGGAAGAAGAGTACGACGGAGGCGACGTGTGCGGCATGGGTGGGGACGATCAAGCTGGTTTCAGAGGACACGGGGCAGTTGGAAGCGGTGCTGCGCCGGGTGTAAATGACGAGCACGCCAGCTTGACGATGGCACGCAAGACACCGGTGTTGCTTGTCGGGGTAACTTGGTGTTGGCGCAGCGCAGGCTGGCGTGGCGACGGTCAGGAGTGATGGCCAGCACGATGCAACGGGAGTAGCATGAGCCCCATCCTCACGTCCATCGGCGACGGCGATGGCGAGAGGAGGGGCGACGCCCCTAGGGGCGCCGAGCCAGCCGACTGTGGTCCGGGAGAAGGCCAAGTCGCTGAAGTTGACGAAGTGGAAGGTTCTTGACGGTGATTGACTACACCCATCACGGGCAAGCTGTAATTCGGTTTGTCGTGGACACGATTGCAGCTTCTGTGGATAGACAGAAGCTGAAGGGTGATAATGTCGGTAGGTGCAACACAAATGAATTTAAAGCGGGTTCGTTGGTGTTGTTAGCTACTTACAACCTGCTTCAACGTGCAGCTTCCGAGTTTGGAGCAAGTCAGGTTGTTGCGCGCTTCATCGGGCCATTCACGGTGATGGTACGCAACGCCTACACACTAGACAGATCATCTAACATGTGGCTCCACCCGACATTCTATGTCGAGCGGCGAAAGACCACCTCCAGCACGATCCACATAGCTCGTCTGACCCGAAGAGAAAGTCTCCGTCGGAAAAACCTCTCCCGTGCAGCGCGTAGTCGCGCTAAAGTTGTTGATATAGTCAACCCGACCGGCACGTTCAAGGCGGTCAGGGAGACCGCCTCAACCGGGGCCTGATAGTTCTGATACAGTGCGGCAGTCCCTGCGCGCTAATGCTACTCCACAACCGAGTGACGATCGTGGAGCCACACGAGATGAAGGTCAACACAACGTTGACCTTACTCGAGGCTTATTTCCACAACTGCTGCGAGACGCACGCGGATAAATTCGATGGACGATCAAGCGAATTGTTGAACATACTAAACAATCCGAAGTCCGCATTGTTATCGCATTCGCATGGAGAAGTTTCCCTCCCCAACATGACACATGGGAAACACGTAACGTCCTCATGGAAGACGTTCGGGACATGGTGAGGGAATATGAAGCCAAACGCGCACTGCGAGCGAGAAGGTAGTGCGACTGAGCGAGTAATCCACAACGCCCGACGGCTCCCGTGCTAGATATTTAGTACGGAGATCGTTGAAACTTTCAGGTATACCCATTGTATACATGTTGAGGTCCTGGTTTCTGATACACACCGCCACATGGACGAACAGAGCGCACAGCGCATGAACACCATCTCTCACCGCAACAGCGTGGAGTTGTTAGTACTTGCCTCGCGTCGAGAAGGACTCGATGTGATTTGACGCTTGTGGTGAAGCCGGTGAAACTTGAATCGCCCAGGTGAATGGCGCAGCAACCCGGATAAATGGCTGTAGGCACTGCTCGGGGAGGTAAACCCTTGAACGCAATCCCTTAAACCTTGCACGCAGATTCTGAGAGACTTCGAACAAGCGTGACGTGTCACTTTGTGAGTCCCCGTCGGTACCGTTTGTCTTCGGGGGGCGTGGATAGGTCACCGGATGAGCTGTTTGAATTTTTGGAGGCCTTGACCCGTTCGACGTGACGTTCACTGACTTGAACGCGATTTTCAAATTACCAGGGGATGGACGAGAGTAAGGCAGGGATACTACCACGAGTAAGAACCCCATAATGTATGCCCTTCCAGATAACCAATACAAATACAGTGTTATACAGACACAAATAGCCGCACCATATCCTTAGCCTCTCGAGCTGTGGGTCGTACGCCAGTCAACAATCGACGTTCAAGGCACTGGTCACCTAGAATGCGCTTCCTTCACGCGCACCACTCTCCGATGATATATATATATATATATAAACCAAATACAATCGCTCCTTGTACGCAGTCGATCAAGCTATTCCCAGGGGGTGACCGCTAACTAACCACCCGAGATAACCTTGCGAACATGAAATGGGTAGCCACGCTAACCTACACGCAGTGAGCCCAACTGGGATATGAATACCTGGATCACTCCAGCACCGGAGCAACTGATCCCCACGTAATTGGAATTGAGTGTGTGGGGAGCTCCGCGTTGACCTTGTCCTAGGCGATCAGCGGGCCCGATTCCTGGCTGGCACTTCCTTCCACTTGCGCAGTAGGGGGTAAAATGAACTCTGTTTGTTATCTGCTAGACTATAGCTAGGGCTGTGTAAAGGGTATCCTTCTTTGGTGTTCTTCTGTGTTACGCGTCTGGCGAAAAGCTTGCTTTGATTATACTTGGGGTAGTTGTCTTGACTTGACTGTACCAGCCGTTTTTGCCTTGACTTGATTACATCCACTTGGCTTGATTTGCCGATCAGCCGTTGACGTCGACACTTCCGGGCTGACTCTTACACAGCGTCGACGTGCGTGTCTTTGTGCGTAACTGGCTCCTCGGGGGCCTCGAACGCAACTGCGGACAAGGTTTCAAGAGTCCACACATACTTGATACGGAGCTTCATAGTCAGCAGTCCTTCAACACAAGTGTATCCGAGATCTGCGTTCAGGGATATCTTGCGCTCAAGGACTGTGTCCCGTCTGAGGCTCTGCAGCCAAAGGTAGGATGCCTCCACTCGGTAGAGTGACGCTGGTCTGCGCTTTTCACGCGCAGCCAGCGGGCTGAGCATCGTGTACTGGAGTCGCCGGGCTCCGGGCGCACGAAATCTGTGTGCGTTCAATACCTAGGCGAGGCGGGACACCATACACGATACGTTCGTGCAGGCGTTTTCGACGTTCCTCATTATGTCAACCCACTTAAGGACGGTGGCGGCTTGTACGGAGATACACGTTCAGGGTTTCCCGTCTCAACGCGGTTTTCCAAGCCTAATGGGCCCATCCTAGGTTCATCACACTTCGTTCTGCGGAACCCAGCCGCATTCCGGCTCGGATGTTTGGGTCATAGCGACACGTGTCGGAGGGAGAGAAGCGAGGCAAGGCTCAACACAGGAGTGATATGCCTCGTCGCCGCGGAAGGCGCTGCTGTCGGATCTCCAGGCCCTGTATATATTCTACTGTATCTCTCCTCAGGCGAAGAAGATACAGAAGAGACAGTCCCCGAAGAGTTCCTGTCGATTGATACATACACACCTCTATCGTCTCCCTTTGGAAGCCCTCACGCTGGCCTCCGTTTCTTTTTTTTTAGCGCAGTGGCCATCTCCATCACGTTTAGAGGACTTCTTCCCAACTGAGGACTTCTTCGCTAAAGCGCTTCTCGATGCTGGGTTGGTGTTCACGCCACAAGATGAGCGCGAGGAAGTCCTCTTTCCTGAGGTGCTCTTTCGGCGCGATCGCTGGGGAAAATCCGACACTTACTATTTAGTCCAACCAAATCCGTCGACCACACAACCTCGAATCACGTATGATTTCGTAGGCGGATTTGGCGAAGAGCCTTGTGAAATCCGACGGATTTACAGATACAATGAGGTAGATTCTGAAACCCCCTATTTAGATGATATATGCGTGTTCTCCAATAACCGCGCAGAACGCTTGCAGCATTCGCGTCGTGTCTTTGAAATTTTGAGGAGCGAACAACTGTACGCTAGACCAAGTAAGTGTCATTTTGCTCAGCCACAGATCCGATTCCTTGGCCACATCGTCGGTGGGGAAGGCGTGCGAGTTGATCCCGACAAAACCGCCGCGATTGCAACCTGGGCGCAACCGCAAAACGTGAAAGACTTGCAGCGATTTCTTGGACTCACCGGATTTTACTGGCAATTTGTGCGAAGTTATACGCACCTCGTGCTACCTCTCTCCGAGTTGTTAAAGAACACTATGGGGTGGAATTGGGGCTCCGACCAAGAATTTGTATTCAACACCATCACCAATCTTGCGCTTACCAGACATGACCTTGCCGTTTCATGTCACAACGGATGCTTCTAAGACGTGTGTTGGAGGTGTCCTCAGTCAGCAAGCGGACGGGTTTGACCACCCCGTCAGTTTCTACAGTCGTAAGCTATCGGACACGGAGAGAAAGTGGGCAGCACACGAACAAGAACTGTACGCGATAAAACACTGTCTCGGACGATGACGATGTTATTTGCTCGGAAACCATTTCGTGGTTCACACCGATAATTCTGCGTACCGCTGGTTCCTACATCACCCCAATTTGTCTTCGAAGATGGCTCGTTGGCTCGAATTTTTCGGCCAAGTTTGATTTCGAGCTAGTGCACAAGAAGGGTACTTCAAATGGGGTTGCGGATGCTCTCTCTCGACCGCCAGTGTGCGTCACAGCGGTCGGTTCATTCGTCTTCAAGACCCGTTTCATTACTCGAGCTGCTAAGCTTGTAATCGAAGGAGCATTAGCGTTCTTTCCTCTTTCAAATGGAAAACCCAGGGCCGTGGCATCACTGGGGCACGCCTCAATTCTAGTCGTGGGGAAGGATGTTCAATTTGTGCGGGACATCAAGGCAGCGTACAATAAGAATTACGAGTGTGTTGCCATCTTTTAAGGCCTACAACACCAAGATGAACGAGTATGTGCAAAGTACGAATTTCTCGATGGCGTACTTGTGGTGAAAAGTGTAGATATTGTGCGAGTGCTTCGCGTTCCACAAGTCGATACCATTTTGCTTCGGTTGATGCACGACTTTCACGACGCTGCGATTGTGTCTCACCCTGGTGTTGAACGTACTATGGTAGCTATGAGTCAGTACTATTGGTGGCCGAGAATGCGTGAGCATATCGCGCAGTACATTTCAACCAGAGAAGCCTGTCTGCGGCACAATTCGGGTCCACGACGACGCAAAAGTGTGCTTCAGTCTCTTCCTGTTCCAGATCACTGCTGGCAGCATGTTACTATGGATTTTACCACTTGCGCTGCCGTTGAGCGAAGGTTTCGATGCGATTTACGTAGTTGTATACCGGTTATCAAACATACCATGCTATATCCCGACTTCCAAGGATGTGGAAGCAAAACCTAAGACCAGATCTTTTTTATTGTTTACCATGTTGATCGCTACTAATCACTTCCTTAGTCAACCGTTTTCGATCGAGATCCAAGATTTACAAGCGAGTTTTGACGAGAGTTGATGACAATCGTGCAAGTAAAGCAAAGAATGACTGTGTCAATGCCGACAGAGAGAGTGTAAGTGATTCGAGCTCTGCTGAACCAGCGCCGCCGAGGTGGGCGGAAGCAATACCTCTGCTCCTTGGTGAACCTTCCTGAAAGCGAGAACTCTTGGGAGTTTGAAGACGACTTCAATCACGTGAGTCACTGGGACGTGTTACGGAAAGGTCTCAAAGAGGAGTCACGTCCGGTTCCTCCAGCCCGCAGACGAAGGTAAGCCCGGGGAGGATGTAATGTTCTCGTCACCTAGTTGATCATTCGGAAGCTGAGGTCACGAGGGCATCCTCAACTTCAAGTCCAGTTGCTGCCATCGATGGTGGCTGACAAGCATGGGGGTAGTCAAGCCAGCAGCCGCGGAAATGCGTTTGCTGCCTCATCTCACGGGAAACAAGGAGTAAAGAAGGGCAAGTGCTACAACTATGGGAAGCGCGGCAACTTCAAGAATGAGTGGAAGTCAAAGAAGCAGTTTCGTGGTGCCTTTGGCAATGTCGCTCCTAGCCAAGACAATGGCGACGAGGCCGAGACGGGCTTCGTTTTCCAAGTGTCCACGGCATGCTGTCGGAGCTGACTGGGTCATCGACTCTGGCGCGTCGAGCCACATGGCGGGCACTAGTGATTTGTTATCGGACCTGTACGAGATGGCCAGTAATATCATTGTTACGTCCGTTAGCGGCACGACGCTGACTTCAACTCATCGCGGAAAGGTTCATCTGCCGCTGGTCACCGGAGGATCTTGCACGCTAGACAACGTGCTATATGTCCCTGGACTGCAGCGCAATCTCGTCAACTTGAGCAAGGTTGGGGCTGCTGGGCTCACCGCCACGTTCGACCATGAACGGTGTGTGATCACCAGCAGCAGTGCAAAGCAGGTTGCAACACGGCGCAGCAGTGGGTTATACGTTGTAACGATACCCAATACGAGCAACTGTGCTGTGGCCGATTATGCGTCTGGCGTTGGACCGCACGACTTGTCCATCTGGCACGTCAGGTTCGGCCACCTGAACGCGTGAGATTTGAAGATGCTGTTAAGGACCGGTGGTATAGCCACGAACACCACGCAGCTGGGCACGTGTGAAGGGTGTGTGGCTGTGAAACAGTTGTCCATTTCCAGCGAAAAAGCCACGCGACCTGACGTGTAGACAAGTGGTGATTATCATCGACTATGTGGGACCAATGGAGGCGCTGTTGCGGGACGGCTTTACAGGGATAGTGAGCATGATGATTGAGCCATACCACCTGGTGGCGGTGTTTCTTGTGAAAGACAAATCCTCGGCTACTCAACTCCGCGCTGGGCGGGAATGATTGACCAATCTCAAAGCAGAAGTTCTTGAGGCGTGTGTATCCGTCCCGACGAGCGACAACGCCGTGGAGTTCGTTGGCGGGGAAATCGCTGAATTCGGCAATGAGAACATGATCGCACAAGCGTTCAGAACGCCGTACGCACTGCAGCAGAACGGCAAAGTTGAGTGCAGCAACCGTGTTTTCGCCGAGATTTCACGTGCTATGCTGCAGGCAGCTGGAATGGGCAAGCTCTTCTGGAGCGACGCTGCCAAGATTGCAGCTTACGTCCGAAACCGCTGCCGTCTGAAGCGCTAGCCGGCAAGGCGCCAATTGAAGCGCGCTAACAGGTCGTGCCCCTATACTGAACAAGCTGCGAGGGTTTGGCTGTGACGCTGAAGTGCTGCCGCCGAAATCACAACGACAGAAGCTGGACGCCAAGACTGCAAAAGGTGTCTTCATTGGGTTTGAAAAGAGCGGGGGCGACTGCGTCTGGGTGCCCAGTGGTTACAGAGGCAGTGAGAGTGGTATCTCCTACCTTAATGCGGTGTTCTTCGAGTTTAGTGTTCCGAATAATATGACTGTCATGTTGATTCATCCGAAGGTAACGAGCTAACAAGTGTCAGTTGGTCTGGACACGATCCAAGAAGACATTGCAATGGAAAGCGGTGGGCATTCGCTGGCGAGCGGTCGAGACAGCTCCTCGTTGATCCTCGGGTGGAGAAGCAGGTCGTACGTCGCAGCACTCGCACCGAAAAGGAAAACGTGCGACGACACGCAAGAGGTGGTGGTAAGTGAGCCCCAAGACCCGCTGACGCTGCAGGAAGCCATGTCCCGACCGGATGCTGAACAATGGTGGCAAGCCGTCAACGAAGCGCTGGAGAGTTTGAGGCGGAACGGCACATAGTGCTTCGACCAGGCAACGTGCGACCTGATCAAACCAAATGGGTTTTTCGCCGCAAGACGTTGGCAGATGGCTCGCTGGACAAATAGAAAGCGAGCTTGTGGCGCGACGGGCTTTACACAGCCGTTTGGGGTGGACTACATGGAGACGTCGGCCGTCACAACTCCATTCGATCCTTGCTCTCGCAGTGCAGTTGAACTTGGATCACCTCCAGCTTGAAGTGCATACCGAGCGATCTCTCGGAACCTATCTACGCCACACCGCCTACCGATCAATCAGGCGGCAAGGTATGGAGATTGTGTAAAGCCATGTATGGACTGAAGCAGGCATCGTGAGCTTGGTACGGAATCGTGACCAAGTTCCAGTGCGACGCTGGTATTGTGCAGTAGCAGTCGGACACGTGCGTCCTGGTCAAGCGCGCCCCTGACAGCATTGTAGTGGTTCTCTTGTATGTACACGGCATACCGATTTCAGCTACGCCGTTTCGGAGTTAGCTGCTTTCTTAGCTTACATCACTCGACGATTTGCAACCAACATTGCAATGTCCCAGCTGGTTTGTGGGGGTGGAGCTATCATGTAGCAGCGCCGGGGACATGTAGTGGGCCTACTTTGGCTCACTACTTAAGCTTACACGTTGCCTTACGTGTATGAGGAAGTGGTAGTTTAGATTTATTTTGAATAAAATATACTTGAGTCCTCAAGTGTAATTTAATCCAAATATAGACACCAAAGTAATTAGGTGAAGGTAACATGAGAACTGTATTGTTTCTAAATTGATCTTCCGCTTAAATGTGCTAAAACCGTTTTATCATCTATGAAAGGGGTTGATAGCGGCTGGCTGTCAGAAGTTCTGACTTACATATTAACGGGGTTCTGAGTTAGAACCCCGCTAATATGTACGTCTCTGATTGGTATAAAGATGTCGCTTTCTACCAATGGGGTATTTAGGTACGTGTGACCCACTCATTGTGGTGGCCCACTTCGATGTAGCCATTGGTGTAACTTACAACAAGGTGAAGGGTTTGTGTTGTCAACTATCTGATTGACTATGAGGAGAACGGTGAAGACTCAGAGAACGACATGAACTCGTCTCCGATTTGCAAGTCTGCTTTGTGTCTACTGCGCCGTAAGGGTGACACGCTATTAAAGCCCTAACCTCCCAGTGCACTGCACCTGCAGTGCACGATTCTTCGATGTCGACCGCGTCTGCGCGGCGACATCTCCAGACGAATTCATACTGCTTACCGTGATCGGGTAAAGCAGGGGTGACAAGAGGCTCAAAAGGATTTTCCCGAAATCCACCAACCGCTTACTGACCAGGTCGATGACGTGGCTAAATCCGCCATTCGGATTGGCTGGGATTGTTCCTGGACCCGGCCGGGCACCGTGCGACAGGATCCGAGGCATTTCCAAATCCCACATGGCATTTCGAAATCCACCAGCCCCTGAGCTGGTGGATTTCGCGGTAGCGAAATACAGTGGTACATCGACGATTTCAGGCGGATTTGCTCGCCAGATGCAACTCAAATCGGAGGCATTTCTATCGCATCTGAAGCCCCCTAATAGACGACAACGAACGCGGATAGCTCTTTGTTTTCGAAGATGCGATGCATTACTCGTGACCATGTGCCGGGCATCCTTGCCAGACCCATGGGAGCGACGCATCATTGGTAAATCTCGGAACCCGCGCGAAAGGCAGTGTACTGGCGTGAGTCAAATGCCATTCTCATCTGGTAATATCCCGAAGCCAAGTAGATCAAAGTGAACACATGAGCACCAGCTAGACGATCGAAGATCCCGTCGATGCGGTGAATGGGGATGCGTGGAATACTTGTGGCGGAGTTCACACAGCGATAATCAATTACCCTGCGCACAGGGTTCGAAGGATCACCACCACGCACCCACAGAATCTTCGTCGGCAACTCGCCCGTCACCGAATCGCGCTTCGGTACAGAAATATAATTAGAGACCCAAGGAGACGAGCTGCGTTCAATCCATTTCTTTCGCAAAAGCTTGTCAACGAAGATTTCTAGGGGCTCTTTCTCCACATGTGCATGATGAAACGGGGATCGGGAGGACGGGGTGGCACCCTGCTTGAGCTCCACCAAGTGCCCGATTTCCCGTTTTGGTGGGAGCCCTTCCGGGCGTTCCCCGCGTAAATAGTCAGCAAATGCACCAACCATTTTTTCTACATCAGCGTCCGGTGTCATCTTACCTTCCTCTGTCGCTGCGTTAAGGTGTAATACCTCAGGGTACATGCCCGACCGAAGATTGTGTTGAAATTCATCAGCGTTTATGTATTCGATCTCCGGTTCAGCAACCAAATGTGGTATTCATTTTCGGGGAAAATTACGATGTGACGAGGTCCGAGCCAATTCTTGGCCAGGACCCATCAGTCAGAGGCCCAAACCCTACCACGTACCGGCCACATGTCACTTAAAACGTGGATATTTCTTGACCCAAGTCTGGTTTTTGTACATACTTCAAGTTGTGCTGGCTACATCTGGAAACTGAGCTCTGCGAACGTCGAGTTGCAGCGACCCCAGATCCCCAGGTCTGAGATTTGAATTCGTTCTGGAGTCTGAGGTTTGAGAATCGCTCTAGATACCACAGATCTGAGGTTCCAGGCCTTGAATCGGACTCTGGGCGAAGAGTTGAGCCCTGGCCTTCTGGGTCTGTGATTTGAAGCCCCATGGTTGCTGAAGTCTCAGACCCCAGGTCTCAGATTGGTGACGTCACAGTTTGGAATGCCCGGAGTTCTGAGATCTGAGAATGATGGCAAAAGTCTGAGACTTGGTGATTTGGAGTTCGGTCTGAGGTTTGCCTGTGGACCAGACCCTGAGATGTGCAGTTTGGGGTCTGGGAAGAGGGCGTGGCGTGCGGCGTCTGATTTCATCTCAGCTTTGGGGTGCCACAAGTGAGATATGGAGTCAACATCGTAATTTTGCCCCCAGCTCAGATTCCCAGACTCAGAGTCCCAGAAGTTGAACCAAAACTGAGACTCGTCAAATCGGTTGGACAGCCGGGGTATGGAATCAACATCGTAATTTTGCCCCCACCTCAGGTTTTCAGCCCGGCAGTCACTCAACTTGTGCCAAAACTGAGACACGGTGATTGTGGGCGCAAGTTGGTGTCTGGATGCACGATGTTCGTGAGGATAAGTGGCAACGGGTGAAAGGCAGCTGACGCTCCAAGCCTAGGACGTGACTAAAAGCCTACGGCGTGCCTGCAGAGCCCGAAGTATGATTTCGTGGCCTCGCATATGAAGTGGGTACACAAGCGATGGCTACATTGCCGGTCTGGGAGCGGCGGTAGTTGCTCTTTGGAGTTGGCGGTTGCCGGTTGGAAGGTCGCTCTGAAGGGTCGCCCCGTTGTGGCTTTTCGGCCCCTGGTGTCGGGCACACAAGATTCGGCCTGACCAGTCGCCTATGGATTTGGGCCAACGGGAGCCGCAGAATCTTGGCGTCATCCTGATTACACACTGATTTGTACCCAGAGTAATCAGTGTAATCAGGTGATGACAGACCAAGTCCGCCCAATCCCGGCCACAAGATCCTGGCGTAATCAGGATATCACTGATTTGCACCCAGGTGTAATCAGTGTAATCAAGTGATGACTGACCCAGACAGGCCAGCGGAAGGACGCCAAGGCAGCGACACGCATTCACGGGC
This sequence comes from Phytophthora cinnamomi, assembly GCF_018691715.1. Lineage (NCBI taxonomy): Eukaryota > Oomycota > Peronosporomycetes > Peronosporales > Peronosporaceae > Phytophthora > Phytophthora cinnamomi. The sequence continues at coordinate 1,568,758 of NW_027150970.1, forward strand.
GCCGCCAAGCCAGTAGTTTAGTGGGTGTCTCACCCTTGTTCAAGGTGTACCCAGGAGATGTTTGCACCCTTACTTGATGGGCCCTTTGTATGTGCATGTGCATGATAATAATCAGAGTTTGTTTTGCCCCGAAGACCGCAAGCTGCGGAGTTCGTCTTGCGCCGACGGGCGTGTCGCTACACAGGGACCAAGTCCCTGGCCCCGGCGGCGCGCGCAAGGTCAAGTGGAGTCGCTACGAGTGTTCTACGGTCAAGCTCAGCTAACTCCAAATAAATTCAAGTTCAACAACCAAGCCTTTTCGTGTTTCGGCCCGGTTTGCCTTCGTTGTTGTATTTCCACACGCGGGACATTGGTTTTGCTGATTTTTCGTGCTGGTTGGCTGGTTTCCTGGCGGTGCTTTATATTTTCGGGCGGAAGGTGCTCCGCTCTGAGGTTTCGGCAGAGCAACACCTGGGATAGTGGTTTCTGGGGTTGCTAGTGGTATCCGTGTGGCGCGAATAATCTGGGATAGTGTTCCCAGCTTCGCTGTGTCGCCTACATCAAGGCGTGGTGCGCGGAAGTCCCAGGGTGCAGAGCGAGAACCCTGGATCAAGGCAGGCTCAGACCGAGCCAACTCTCGGGGCCACTCTGGTCTGAGGGGCGAGTGAAGACCGTTGTGCGGCTCTCAGTCTGAGCCGCCGGAGGAAGTGTCGTGACTGGAAGCGACTCGAAGCCGGAGTCGCTGAGCAAGGAGGAGGCTGTTAAGGCCCAGAGTCCAAGGGCCTGAGAAGAGAAGTGGACTAAGTGTGTGGAGTGAACGTGTTTATATTCAAGAAAACGGGGCACAGCGGACTCAGCACGTGCATACAAGGGCCTTCCAAGCAAGGAGCAAGCTTCGTCTGGGGGCATCTGGGAACTGTCGAGTTCGGAGGCAGCTGGTGTGGCCGACGCAAGTCTGGGCCCACAGCGTAACCTTAGGAAGAACCAAGTCAAGGGATTGCAAGAGTGAGGAACACACGCCTCACCCAGCTTGGGATCTGAGATCTAATCTCAGATTTTGAGTTGAGTGGTCTGAGATCGAGGTCTAGCCGCGAGGCTATTCCCTGATTTTGGAGCCCGCATCGCCACAACGACGAGTTGGACGTCGCCATGACACAATGCCAGCAGACCGGTCGATGTCGGGGTTTTCACGATGAAGCCACGACTGACCAAGGGCACCATCATAGTCCTGCCTCTACAAGTTCAACCGGGCACAACCGGTCTTCCACTGTCACGTCCACCGTGAACTTTCGCGGTATCGTCACCAACAGCTTTCCTTCGAAGTCGCGTGCCCGAATTCTTTCTTCCTGAGTTCCAGCGGGAGACAATGCTATGCGTCGCTCCAGAATCAACCAGCATTTTCAGACGTCGCCCTTGCACTAGGGCTACTACGAACAGAAGGTCATTACCTTCCACTTGTACCTTATCCCGACGGAGCTCCATCGCGCTGACAGACGTATTGATCACACTTCGCTCATCCGGTAAGCCCTCCATCTCGAACTCGACCGGACCTCACTTTCAGAGATTGCGCATGGAGATTCTGGCTCACATGGCTCAACGGATACTCCATTTACATTCGTGGAGCTCCGTCGTTTCCCTGGCGCTTCTCAGGGCCGTCTGAGATGCGATGACCAGGTTCGCGACAGTAAAAGCACAGACCTTGGTGGCGACATTGATCGAGCGTTGGGCGGGCCACTACTTGGGAGATGTTCATTGGTTCGGATCCGTTTTGACCAAGTCGAAGCTGAATGACCACAGCACACTTACAAAGTTTTCATAGTCGAACATCCAAACTTTGGTGAGAGCATCTCCACCGCGGGAGCAAATTGCTGCTGCTGTTGCAGATAATTTCAAATAAATGACCTCCAACTCTCTCCACCGCAAGGAGTAAACTAAGGGTAACGGTAATGAATTTACCACAAAAATCCACAAACTATGTTGTATATTTACAACCAAATTGAGTTAAGCGCTCGTGGAGGTATCACCGAGAAGCTAGGCGCATTGGCGTTACAGCAGTGTATCGTGCATGGCACTAGGACCGACATCAACGGAGATATCGTTTCCTAAAAGTTCACATATAATCAGGCGCTCGTCCTTGGAATCGAACCAATTTGCCATACCTATCATATGGCGGTCGTGTCCCATCTCTAATCAAAATCCCTTAACATTCTACTAAAATCTCAGCATATTCGACAATGGCTTAGATCGCACAATCGCAAGGTGGATCGCTTGTAGCGCCGTGAGGTGTTCTATAGCGAAGCCCATTCGTTTCCTTAGATTTAATTTCATCTTCTGGGATACGACGAGCCCCCGCCTTTTGATCACGAAGCCATTTTTCCCCTTGCTTGCGTTGTTTCGCTGCGGCTTTCTGATGCTGAATTTCTTGTCTTGCTGCTACTTTGCGTTCGTTTTGTTCCGCTTTACATTGTTCGGCATCCCTTTTCGCACCAGCCTTGAGTTCGGTTTGTACTAGTTTGAGACGCTCTGCTTCAATATTTGCTTCAGCTCTGAGTGCTTCCCTCTCCATTTTGGCCGCTGCTTTTGCTGCTGCACGTTCTGACTTTCTTATTTTCTCCTCGATCATCTTGGATGCTGCTTCCTCTTTCTTCATTATTGTGCGTTCTTCCTCGTGGCGTTTCTCTTCATGTTTCCGCTCTTCTTCGGCCATACAATATTAGTGAGTAAATAGCCGCTTCACCCCCAACTTGATGAGAACTGTTGTTAGCGATCTCGCTCCCGCCTTTGCATGCTTGACGAGGTATCTATTCACAATTGTGTAAGCTCTGAACGCCGATAAATCTATGTCGTTATTTTGCAAGTGTTCCAAGCCCCGCTCGTCGATCTGATCTGCTGGAAATGGATCGCGAACCGCGACGAAGCGTGCATATTTTGCCTTGAGCACCGTTTCTCCACTGCACGTCAATTTAGCGTTCGCAAGAGCCTTTTCAGGATCCATCCAATGGTTGTAGTATATGCGCCGTGTGAGAAGGAACACTCAGTATATTAATGTCATTTGCGACACACTTGCGTCTGATAGATAGCCCGATGTGGGATTCATGATTGTCGAGAGCTAGAAGTATCGGACGAGCCGCCGGAATGCGTCTGAGAAAATGATCAAGCCATTCATCGAAGACACGTGTATCGATAAATGCGTTTTCAGTCGCCGTTGCTCTGCTTCCTGGCGGCGACCCATACATGAAGTTACTTGGCAGGTCCTCTCCTTTAAAGATAAATAGTGGAGGAATGAGCGATCCCGTTGCACTAACGGACAGTAACACTGACGTGTTCTCTCGGTTAGCTCCGCGCCGAATAGTGACTTCCTTTGCTCTACACTCTGTAATCACCTCCTTTGGTGTTCCGCCTTGGGGTTCAACTCCAATTTCGTCACAGTTGAAAATCTGCGAAGGAGGTATGTTGTGCTCCTTAAGAAAGACTGCATACTGTGCAAAGAAGTAGGCAATCTCGTGCGCATTAACGGCATTAACGCGAGCGCTATCAAGAATGCGATCTTTGCGCACAGAGAGACGACTCGAATGGCGAACCAGAAACTTTGATATCCATTTTGACGACGGTCCCCATTTTCCAAATTGATACTCGCGGTCGTCGCTGATGATATCGATCAGCATCGACTTCAGACGTAACCGCGTATCAGAAAACCCTCATCGAGCAATGACAAATAGGCCTTCAATCACTCCGTCTTCCTCTTGTGTCGTAATCGCAGCACCTCTTCCCGCCAACGTTCCTATCTGAGCCCCAGCGAGGTAACGTTTTAGTGTCCGTATAGACACACCATAGACACGCTTGGCTCCATTTAGTGAAAGATGACGAGCATTAACTGCTGCCACAGTTTGAACCAGGTCCACCTCTTTCCATTTCTTGTATGGAACTTTCGTAAGCTTGACGCCCTTCTTGGTGTTCCTGGCCTTCTTGTTGTTTGGCTGGTTCGAGGACGTGCTCCGGGTGACAGGAGGCATGGGGAAGAGTATTGTCGCCGCTGAGGTCGAAAGGAAAGTACCAGCTTGATAAACAAGCCTCAAGCCTTTGCGGATAGACGCACTGCACGCCAGAGCGCAACCATCTCGCGGGCAGGTTGCGAGGACGAGAAGATCTAGCTTGATGAAGCGTCCCTTCAAGTACGCGTTAATACAACATAGTATACAATTGTGACATGTGGCAAATTGGGTTGTTGGGCAAATTGGATTGTTGGGCAAATTGGTTCCGCGTACCCTTAGTCCAGGAGCAAATAAAACCTTTTCTTGGGAGCAAACGGAGCCGATTTGCACCCGCATTTTCTGCTAGCACTTCTTGCAGAGTGTCCAGACACAAACGTCCCAGATGAGATGATAGATTTAGACTCGCGGGCACCTTATCTTCGAACAACAATTGCGCCTTTTCAAGATCCACTTCGAATTCGCGCGGCAGGACTCGATGACGATTCGATCGCGACACACGTCACCTCCGCGTGCAGCACCGCGCACATGGCGTTCTCATAAGTCGTGGCCAGGAGCTCGAAGCTGTTGAGCTCCGTGATCCTCGGAAGCGCCCAAAACAGGTCACCTCCAGGTCAGGCCACTCGTCAACTCAACATAAGTAATCATACATATGGGACATATGCAGCCGTGAGAAATGTACTATTATATCAACAGCACAACATAGTAACCAGCTATTCACCTCCATCGTCAAATTAAGCTTTGGGGCCGGCTAGCGCACTTCTGCAAGTGTCAGTTTCGAAACCAACGGCATACTTGGGAGGTGTTCCATGGAACGAAGGGTCGTATTTACGCCAACCACCCTTCCTATCTATCTGCCATCATTAGCTGTTTTTCAAAGAAGGTCACGCTTTCGTTCAAGATGCAGCGGCGGCTTCGCTCAACTCAACGAAGGCGACAACGCCGATCTCAGCAATCGGAAGACCGCAGGGATTCATCGGCAGTGACAACGACAGACGTGCGTCGCACTTCGCGCGTAACCACGCGTCGAACCCAGCAGTCATCCATTGGCGCTGGTACGAACATCTCATCAATTAATTAGGAGTTTGATAAATGTACTAAATCGCATTGTAACTCTGACTAGACCCACAACCACCGGGGCACGAAATACCGCACCAAGCACCACAAGATCGTGCTGCGGAGACCGCGCCTCAAGGAGGGGTACTTCTCATGCCAGAGGCCACAGACCATAGGCTGGCACTGTTGTTGAACCCCGTCGCATCTGACGGCAAATACATGTCAGCCTCCGAGGCAAGGTCGGGCGAAGGTTCAATTGAAGTGGCGGAGCAAATGTCAAAGCGTTTGAGTTTGGTTTTGGCGATGACGGTGATGCCTTGAGTGGCGCTAATGAAGTTCGTGGCCGAAGGAGCGTTGGCATCACAGCCATTGGTGACGGAGATGCAATGGTTGGAGACGACAGTCGGGGTGGTCGTCGTACCGGCCGGAATAACTGGTGGATAGCCGGTTACAAGTACACTCGGTCCAACAAAACTTTGGTCAAAATCACCTACAGGTGCAGCGGTTATCGAAGCACAGGTTGTCCTGGAAAATGCGAGTTTCGGCTCGGCCTAGAATGCTACACGAACTTCACGGAGCATACCTGCGGCCGCGGTATTATTCACGGTGATGAATCCTCGTCTAGGTCTGCCATTACGTCTGATGTCACCGAAGCGATGAAACGTGAGGTTGATTATTTGGCGGTGACGCCTACTGCAACTCGGAGTGAAATTTGGGAAGATGTTCGAACTAAATTCTACGGCGACCATGACCGCAATCGTGCCTACGTGGGATTATCAAGGGAGAAGGTTCTCCGTCGCGCAAATAGAGCGCGGGCAGAGGCTTTTGGAGGTTCCGTCTATGGGCAAATCGAGTCTCCGCCGTGGTCTCAGGTTCTCGCCGATAGTGGCTTGCCACAGAAACAAGTTTTTGGCTCTTTCACTACTCATACTTCGACAGAGTGGCAAAAAGACGTGAACGACTTGTTGGATGGGGCACCCTGTACTACTAAACATGCTTAAGCAAAACAAGACCTCCATCTTCATTGACGGAACCTTTCGCTGCGTGCCGCCTAAGTTCAAACAATGTGTCGTGCTAACTACGTACGATCGAGCCACGAAGGGATAATATCCGGACGCGTTTGTCCTGTTTTCATCAAAGAAATATGATATGTACTTTCATGCTATCAGGCATGTGATAGACGCTACAGACTACTCTATGAACCCGGAGTACGTGTACTGCGATTTTGAAGCCGGTTTGATCCGCTCAATTCGAGAGCATTTCCCCGACGCGGCCCCAATTGGTTGTTTGTTTCATTTCAAACAGGCATGTCGTCGTAAAATGAAGAAATATAGGATCCCAGAAAATGAATGCAAAAATTGCGATGAAGACTGGGGTTCTGGACATGCTGACAGTGGTCCCTCAGGAAAAGGTAAGAAGCAAGGGGTTGCATGGGTGAAGGGAAAGATTGCTTCTCTCTGTGCTGCAAAGGGCATCGCTCTTTCATAGGCTAAGTGGGACCAGTTCTGGCGATACTTTCACCGTACGTGGATTCTACGATTCCCACCAAGCCTATGGAATGTTCAACCCTTTTCGAAGGACTTGGTAAGTCGAACGAATAACCCTCTTGAACGCTTCAATCGAGAAATGAACGACGTTTTCACGGGTTCTCACGTCAGTTTACCAGAGTTCGTGTCCGGAATCGAAAAGCTGGCGCGCAAATATGTGCACTTCAAGTTTGACGTGGAATTGGGAAGAGCAGCAGCTCCCAGACGGCCCCCCATTCCGCTACCCAAAGCAGTTGTGCTCCCAGATATTGCTACAAGCTCCGACGAAGAGATGGAAGAGGGTGACACCGAAGACAGCAGCGAAAGAGAGTGACAGATGTTTCTTCGCAGTAGTTAGTACCCACCGACTTGTAGCTCGCAACACAGACATGTTGGGTCATCGTGGACTCGCTAACACAGGTGTGGTCCGAGGTGATGCATAGTACCTAATTACTCGACAAAAATGTAGGAGGAGGAATATTATCTTTTGTAGTTGCTTAATCAATTTTATATCTAGAATTGCGAATGCTCGGTGTTTGTTATCGCATTGAAGTCACCTCCTAATTACTTCAACTTACCAAAAACCTTTGTAGCTGAGTAATGGCTCATCGGGATCACCCATTGTTGGCTGCTGTGACGCAAGATGGTTTAGGGCCGTGTCGTATCTGCGTTGAGCAGCTCGAATTCTCTCATGCGCGAATTCCTCACTTGGCCCATCGTCCATTTTATCCGGGTCTGGATCAAACTGTACCATTCCGCCAAAGGACGAAAACAAATCATCCATGCGGGTGGCGACTGCTATGAACGCTGTATGAGGGGTCTTGGCTCGGTCCTTGAACCGCGCAAGCTGGATGCTGCTTTCAACACTCTTCATGAAAGCATTTAAAACCCCTAACATGTTCCCAGAATCATACGCGATCTGGGCCAATACACGTTGCTCCTTGATCACTGTTTCGTGGTAGCCGGACCGCGCAGCACGAAATCGATGAATACACTTGTTCGTGTCTTCATAGTTTTGAACGATGGATACATGGTTAGCAGGTTCTAAAACAATTTCTCCCACGGCCTCTCGACGCTCTGGCACAGCATTAAACAGTGGAAGCGCGTCCGCTGAAGCTTGTTGAGTAATTGGCCGGAAAGCTGCCAATTTCTTCCTCGACACGGGGTTTCGCTTCGGGCGTTCCCTTAGGGTCCTCGCATCAAGAATGCCTGTTTCGTCGCCTTCAAAATTGATGTCCGGTGTTGCTGTCATTAACGCGCTACGCGTTGCCGAACGCAACTTTAGCCATGCACGTCGAAGTCTTAGCCCGTCTCTACCCAGTAGCCATTTGCTACCACGAAGACGACGCTCTTCAGCAGGAAATTTAGATCGTTGCTTGGCATATTTCTTCGATTCCAATATCCACGTTTTATTCTGCATGGAACGCAGTGGAAGGGTTCAATGGGTGATGAGTACCAGTCCCTCATGCAGAATAAAACGTGGATATTGGTGCCGAGACCGAGGTCAACACGGGACAATAGAATGGGGACGGCGTCCCTCCCTGCAGACAGCTCTTCGGTGATAGCAAAAAATAGTCCATATCGTAAATTGTGTTTGGGGTGCCATGGAGCCACCAGGGTTGCCAGTTGAGCTCGAAGAGGACGGTAACGCAACGCTAGATCGCTGTCGTGAGGCAAGGCCTGCCGACACGACCCGCGCATACGCGCCTAAGGAAGGTGTTTCAAATTTTCTAGAGCCTACACTGTCGTATAATTTTAAGTTCTCAAGGCAGAAAAAATCAACAAAAGCAATGACATACCGAGCATATTACGGCGCTATCGTAAATCTTTCTCTGCCCTCAGTATGCACTCAAAAGCTAAGACCTTCGCTACCCGAGGATCTGGATCCCCAATGGCTGAACTAGCTGGAGCAACAGAGTCACAGATTAGAAGGTTGGGGCGCTGGAATGCTGGCGCTGTGGAGGGATATTACCTGGCGGCTTTGCCTCGGGACGCCATGCGCTCCCTTGCTGGGGTTCCCCCGGACCGCCGCTCATTCTTTTTAGATCGAGTTGCTCTTACACCTCCTGATAGTCTGCAACGCGAAGTGTTTCCATTTAACTACATAACATAGGTAAAACAGTCAACACCGCACATATCAACTGGAGGATTTTTGGACTTGCTACTGTACCTCTGGGTAGTCCTCCTACAAGATGCTGTGCTGTTGCGTGAAGTGCATCCATCCCATAAGTTGTGGGCAAATCCTCCGTTTAACGCGAACGCGAGCAATCCGTCTGTGCTGTCGAATCACACCGTACACAGAGCAAGCTTACACTCAATGCGCTGAGCGACAATCTCAAAGGCAATTCCTAGTTCACATTTAAAACCAATTTCAAAACCAGTTAGTAGTTCAATCCATGCCAGCTCCCCCCCCCCCCCCCCCCCTTGTTGTACGTACAGATTTGACTGCCGCTCTTTAGCGCTGGCGCTGGCCCTGCTGCTCTGTTTCACTGCGCCGCCCTTCAGGCCATCACCCCCTCCTGCGTCGGTGCGGTCGTCGTCGGCGCGCTAGTCGTAGCAGCGCTGGCCCCTGCTGCTCTGCTTCGCCGTGCCGCCCTTCAGGCCATCACTCCCTCCGGTGCCGGCGCGGTCGACGTCCGTGTGGTGCCCCGCCCTGTGCGCTGGCGCCGCTGCGTTCTGTCAAATGGATTTTGTTTAAATGTGTGCTGTGCAAATGTGTTTTTTTGTGTTTTGAGTACGTGGATATGTGCTGTTATCCGGAAGTCCAAACTTCAGATAGTTGACATATCTGAGTGACGGGCGAGGGATGGGGTGGGGACGAGGTGGGGACCGCGTCTCCCTAAAACTTCCGATAATTATCGCTAGGCACAACAACGAAGGCAACCAGACACCACAACGAAGAACCCGAAGCCGATTGGCCAAAATTAATGCAGCGCGTGACACAGCAAACGCCTTTAATCTAACACTCGCGCACCAACGAACGAGAGAGGACGGTAGGTGGAGGTCATGGGGAGGCCAGCAGTAGTCTGCGGTGCCAGCTGAAGAATGAGCACGAGTATTCGCACGGGGCCTGGCCCAAGGTGTCGGTCGCGATGTCCGCGAACTCGACCACGGTCCCGTCGGCGATGCCCACATCAGTCACCTCCAGGTTCAGCACCTGCTCGTCGCTCGAGAGCGCGCCCTAGGGCTTGTGAGTCGTACCTGCGCGACCTGGACGAGAGTTTCGCGCGCCTCGCGCTGCCCTACCACGACGTGCCCGCGGCCTACGTGCGGGCCGTAAGCGGCCAGTGCAGCAACATGTTCGAGTGCAGCGGCATCTTCGGCTCCATCGGCTGCGCGGGGAGAGGAGGCCACACTCAGCTTTGACGGCGTCGACGTCACGGATTACGCCGTTAGCGGCGCGCCATATGAGAAGTTGTGCGACGATGACGAGACCTGAGGCTACTTCGTGCGCGACGATCAGGCCGGCAAGTCCGTGTCCAGCGCTGCCGGCTTCGGCATGGAGGTGGTGGTGTTGTTGCCGAAGCTGGTCCCAAAGCTGGCACGGGAGGATCCATACGAGACGAGGCGTAGTATAAAATCAAAACAGCTTATTATTTCTCCTCTTATTCCTGATTCTTCCGCCTTGCAGATTTCTCTTCTCCGTTGGCACCCACGAGTTGGCGGTCAATGGAGTGGTAACAATGCCTCGTGCCGTTTAAAGGTTGAGGGAGGAGGAGAGGAGTCATGCTTAGGGCAGAAGATGATGCGCGTGTTGTAGGAGATGAAGGTGGGCATATATGAAAACATGGATATATTTTCTGTGATTAACTGTGATGTCTTCACTGTGCGAGCCGTGTGGAATCTCCGCGCAATTACGAGTAAGGATAAAAGGTATCGTTAGCCACTGTAATTGCACTGGTTAGCAACTTCTAATGTGACTCCGTATTGTTGAACGTTCCTTACCTTTAGGTTATCTCAGTTGATATCTTCTTGCGAGACTTCAAACGTATCAGTAGCAGAAAGACCGCAGCTTTGCAGAGGTGGCTCCCCGAGGACATATACCCCTGGGCATATAGCTGAACCAGCTTCTTCGACGTCTTGAACGGTGAACGTACACAGTGTGGCGTTGTGACCAACCAATCCGCAGTTAGTACAATGATGTTTGCCTCTCTCCTTCGTACTCGGAGCGGAAAGTTGCGATGCAAAGAAAGCATTGATGGCTGGCGTATCGTCATATTCATCGGTAACCGATGCGTCAGCACCACTTCTGCATGCTTTGAGCGCGATGCTTTGGGTTCCTCGCCTCTGCTATGAACTCGTTTTTGGCCACGCTGAATGTCGGCCGTCTTGACCTTGTGTGAGCCACCTGCTTGCCTGTACAGAGGCGCAGGTAACACATTGCTCGCCGACTTCGAAATTGTGTCAACCGGCAATTTGATCTCGACACCACGAAAAGCATCATGAATAGTACGGACAAAATACGCGTGGTGGAAATACCGAACCACACCATATACAGGAGGCTTACCCTTGTTCTACTGCTCCAATGAGCGAATTACGGATTGTATGTGGCGACAAGGAATTTGCAATTGCTGCACAACCTTGTAAGGTCGGCATGTTCCACTTGACCTATTAGTCTCATACATAGTAGTTGCGGATGCAATGTCACTGCGGTCGAACGGGTCAAACACATAGAAGACGGGCATCTTGGACGGCACCACCGTGAGTTTCGCTACATGCGATTTTTCTTCGTCAAAAAGCCTCTTGGTGTGCGGAGTGATACCGCAGTCAGCATCAACCCACTTGTCGGTCTCCGACACTAACGCACGGCATGTACCTACCGCACGCAAACAATACGCGCTCAAGGCACAAAACACCGAAAGGCTACGAGCTCGCTTCCAGAGCAAGCCGTTGTTGTCGCCTTCGGCACCACTAGTGGACCGAACACCGAATAGAGGCATTCCTTCGCCGTAAGTTCGAGTAGCATTCCAGTTGTTTTTAGCCACTTTGACCCCTCGCCATTTAGCGTACTGTTGCCCACTACGGTCCAGTTAGTCGGGTGAATACTTCGAAGATACGAGTCAACGTATTCTTCCTTCGTCTTGCCGTCGACTGTTGTCGTAATCGGTATTGGGAAAAGCTTCCGAAGATGATCGATGTTGCGTTCATACTCTCGCATTGGCCGTGACGCTTGTAGATTCAAGATCGGGTCATTGACCTTCTCCTTCGTTACACCCATCTTTTTAATTTGTCCACTGTGTTGAAGCGTATATGTACCGCGCAAAACTTGATGTTGACTCGTAAACCCCAGCGAGCAAGAACGACTTGAGCCAGAAGCTGCTTGCCGCGATCAGTAAATGTCAGGCGGTCATGGAGAGCAATACCTGCAGCGATGCAGTTGGCAAAAACTAAACAAAGTCATCCGTAGTTTCCTTGTGGACATACGCTACAGCAACAGGAACGATTCTTTTGTCTACATCCTCGCCCAGTAATGTCACACAAACACCGTTGTAGTCCGCATCCTTCATGTACGTGCTATCGCTTTCCCAAACTGGCAAGAGCGAATACTGCATAGATACTGTCGCTCCAATTGAGAGAAAAGAGCGAAAAAGTCGCCCAGAAGTGTCAAGCTGGCAACAAACACGCGAACCGGGATTTTGCTGGGCGAACAATTCCATGCAAGCTGGTAGAGTTTTAAATCCTTCAGCACCGTCGCGAGCCATACCAGTTATCGCCGCCTTAATGATCCTATAAAGAACTGCACGCTTACCCGAGACGTTAATGTTCTCAATCGCCTTTAGATTGTTCACCACGCGGGACTTGGAAGTATTGTGCCCCTCTAAAATCGACGCCTGGAACCCAGGTAGTTTTGCGATCTGCGCCCCTGTCGGATTGGCAGTGCTGATACAGCATTGCGCATGCTGCAGGTTGGAATTCGAAATATACCAGGAATTTGGCGGGTGATGGCTGAGCATCGAGGCAGGTCGTTTTCTCTTGCTCTTGGTTTTTTCTTTTACTCGTCTACGAGAGATGGCGACAAGCCACTTGTAGCCCTTCGCAGAACACACCCACTTTTTGTAGTCTCCGTTGTTGTTTTCGATCACTACTCACTTGTTAGCATTTACAGCAAAGTCTCTGATGAAGTGGCCTGCAACTTCTGGATCAGGAAACACTGCGTGCCGCTCTACCTGGTCGTAGCCATACTCCTCCAACAAGTCGATAGGCATTAAATTTGTTGGATGATCTACACTGTTGTTTAGTGCTTCGCCAGCCCAGTACTGCACCCTCCGTCACGTTCGGCCCCTCTGCACGTCTCAGTGCGGCTTCACTGCGAGCGTTTGCCTCCTGGATGTCTTACGAGTCTCCCGCTAAAACGTCTCCCGCCAAGCAGTCGCAATGGTCACCCGGTTGCTGCTTCGTGAAGGCAGTGGCTCGTAGTTCACAGGTTTGCCTTTGAGAAGTTCTATTTAACGCCTTGCTAACCCCCAACGTGCACTTCAACCGTTCTATAAACATACATTAATTTTGGCCAATCGGCTTCGGGTTCTTCGTTGTGGTGTCTGGTTGCGTGTCTAGCGATAAATATCCGGCCACGGCAACGACAACCAGTTGTTGTAGATAGCAGCAAGAGGTGGCGAGCTAAGGTCAATTCACTTTTCATTTTGCTATCCATTACAGGGGGCACCAGATTTTTGATTTCATGAATGCCCTTTTCTAGTATATTTCTAACCAGACTTGGAATTTGGTCCGATTTGATCCGTCCAACACGCTGTGGGAAACGCTCCATTATATTGATACTGTTGCAGCGGCGGCACCAAGTCTTTTCGACAGTTCAACCGTGTATGTGCTTTTAAAACTACTATATGTATATGAATCGTTGCTCTCAGCCTTCGTCAAGTCCAACTACGTCACCCTCACCATGACTCGAAACAATTGGGTCGGTACAGTTTTCTGATCGTCTCGCCACGCGCGATCGAACCGACTACGCCGTTTCCAGCAGCGGTCCCTCCTTCTTCGGTTCCTGCTTCCCCTTGATATTGACGATGCGCCTGCCGAAGATGCTGAGGTGGTATCCTGGCTCGAAGCGATCGGCAGCGTTCGTACGCACGAAGAAGAGCACCACGAAGCCAACCAGCACGATGATGAAGATGCGGTGCACGGTGTAGATGTACGCTTCGTGGATCTCCCAACCGTCCGCGATTTGGTTGCCATAGGTGTGGTTGAAGGTGATGCCTCCAACGACGCCGCCAATCGACCACGCTGTCAGTATCAGCCCGTGCATGGCGCCAATGTTGAACGCGCCAAACATATCGGTCAGGAATGCTGGAATGGTGCCGAATCCACCGCCATAGCTCCCAGTCAGGATGAATACTTCGGCCACGAACGCCGAGTAGTTGTTGTTGCGCATGAGGATCGGGATCGTGCCGAGGATAACCGCCTGCGACGCCAGCGCGTAGAAGTACAAGCACTTGCGCGCAAAGGCGTGCTCGACGTTAAATTTGCGCACGATGACATCCGACAGCAGCGGGAACACCAACCGCCCGCAGCAGTTGAAGACGCCGTTGACAGACACGATGTCGGAGGCTTGGTCGGCCGACTTGTTGAATATGTCTGTGCACATGCTCGAGAGTTTGGACAGCACGATGAGGCCGTAGAGCTGGTTGCCGAAGAACATGATGTACATACACAAGAAGTCCGGCGTCTTGATGGCGTCGATCAGCGTGAGTTTGCGTACCAACGTGCTTGTGGCCGTCGTAGGCTCCACGATATCCTGAACATCTTGGGCCGTAGGTGTCGTGATGGATTCGTACTCGTGTGCCGACAGCACGCTGGTCTTCTCGCCGCGGTGGCTGAGTTCGTCGGCCTCGTCGACTGCTTCGCCGTGGATGTTCAATCCGCTGACGACGAATTCGTGATGCGGCGAGCGAAGCACAATGGCGCACACGTACATGGCGAAGGCCATGACGCAGCCGATCAAGATGAATGTGGACGAAAGCCCCACGGCGTCGATGCAGGGGAGGTAGACCTTGGCCCACACAACCGACCCAGCTCCGTAGCCGCCCACGGCAAAGCCTGCGGCCGTTCCACGGTAGTCAGGAAACCACTTCTGCAGCGCCGACACAGGTGAAATGTAACAGAGACCCATGCCAAAGCCGCAGAAGATACCGTAGCCTATGTAGATGGCGGCGATGGCCTTGTAGTGTACTCCGATGGCAACGATGATGTTGCCTATGAGGAACGACGACGTGCCGAGTACGACACCGGCGCGCGGGCCGTGACGCTCGATCCACGGACCCATGATCGCTGTTGTTGTACCGAAGACGCCCACCGCGATGTAGAACGAGTTGACGGCGCGGCCGGCCTTGTTGTCGTCGTACACGTGCAGGTCGATAGGCTTGTTGAAGACGGACCATGAGTAGAGCGAGCCAATGCAGAACTGCACCAGGAAGCTGGCGAAGAAAAGGTACCATCTCGTGAAGCGCAGCCATGGTAGCGAGAAGTAGCGGTTGTGTCCGAGGTAGAAGGTGATGAGCCACTCCTCGGCCGCGTCCTGCTCGGCCGTGCGGTGCTTGGGTGGGACCGTCCAGTGGCCGGCGATCGCGTCCTGTGTAGCGCGTATACACGTCTTCTTGGGCGCCGAGTCGATGGTTGAGGGGTCTTCCACGCCCATGGTGAGAGCTTAACGACGAGAGGTGGTGGAACGGGGTGGCGGGCTGTGACTTGCGGGGGAGCGAGCCAATTGAGCTATGAGCGGAGCTTGGCGGGGCGAAAACTTCGTTGGCGCCCACAGTGAGCAGCCAAGAGCGAACATCGAGCGATCCCGGCGGATGCTGCAGTCAATGGCTTGGGCTTTTTTTTCGGGCGGTGACTTCAACGTGATCCAACTTCAACGAGATCGAGGCGACATAATTTGCGTTTCTCGAGATGTCGGACTTGGAAAAGCATATCTGGATGAATTCGATAGGAACAAATTTGCGAACTATGCCTGTTCTGTATGTGGTTGCACCTCTAGGAGGTTTGGCCGGTGATTAACACTGGGCGCGGTAATGCGCAGATTAATGCGAGTTGAAGGCACATGCGCCGCCGACACTGACACCGACACCGGTCAAGATCACGTATATGCAGGTGCAGGGCGTACGCTGTGTGCGCGGATTCGTAGATAGCTGCTGTTGGTTTGTAGTCTATCGGCAGAAAGACCGATGCCGCTCACTTCTAGGAGGCTGGGACTCGCAGCTATTTCTTCGCTGTGTGGCTCTGTTTCCAATTAAAAGGGTTAAACAGCAACAACTACAGTGACTGCGAGGAGATGGGCCGTCAACACCACCGGCGTGCGGGTCTTGCGCGTCGGGCGATGTCGCCGCCGATATCCGAGTCGTGCCACTGCAAGCGACGGTATCCACCTCGTCGAGTCGAGCCCAGTATTTTTTGGCGCGCTAGCACGACGGTCAGCACAGAGCCTCCGCTTAAGAGCGACATGGTGCAGCACCCGCCGAGTTCTCCGGCGGCTGTGGCAATGCACACACAAAACGTCAAGGTTCGCGAAGTCGTCGCAGCGGATGTGATGTAGTCGAAACTTGGGCTCTCTTGTACTCTAGACCGGCTACTCACTTCATGGCCACTCCTTGTTGAATGCAATTGTTAGTTTGACGGGTCGCCCCATAAACTTCACCTTGAAGCCGTCCCGTAAGTCGTCGTACCACAACAAATATAAATTTCGTGCCCCGTAATAAATTACGAAACCAGTAATATATGACGCAGTGCGTTACAGCGGACTTCTCCGCTTGGCGGTGCCGCGCTATGGCACATGATCACTTCCACTGCTGTTTGACACGACACCCTTGGTGACTCAAACCGGTCAACGAAAATGCTCATACACGGAAACGCAAGGTACTGAGCGGCCTCCGCATCCGTTTAACATGCGGCTGTCGCCCCGCCATCGAAGGTGCACCCGAGTCGAAGCTCTTCGCGCTGCAGGCTGCAATTTCCAGCACCACTTCGCCATCGTTGGAACGTGGATGCGAACACACAATTTACACCCGCCCTCCTGATAACCGGACACAACCACCCTGTATTTGGGGGGTTCGTAGCAAACGCCCACCGATCGCCCCGTTGCGGTGGAGTTCCGGTCAGATGGCTGCGCCTTGAAGCTGTGTCAACGCTGAGCGAGCGAACGGCCAACGCCGGACAAGAGACCCCACCACGCATCTTGACAACTTCAACGAAAAGCTTCAGAGGGCACATGCTACAAACGATCAATTCATGTACTTCCAGTCGGTAACCTCATAAACTACTACATGTACTAACGAACATGTCTTCTTCTTCATCATCATCGTCATTTTCTCCTTTGCCGCCGGCGCCTCCTGTCTTCTTACGCCTCGCTCTGCAGCAGGTCCTCCTTGTTCGAGGCCGTGTCCTTGGGCTTGATGCTGATCACGCGCTTGCCGAAGAGACTGTAGTGGTAGCCCTTCTCGAACCGGTCGCGCGGGTTCGTGCGCACCATGAAGATGAAGATGCCCGTGACGCACACCACGATGAGGATCTTGTAGATACCGTCCACGTACGCGTTCACGGGCGAGTCTCCGTCCCTGATGGCCGCGTTGTACTTGGCGTTGAAGCTCAGGCCGCCGGCCACGCCGCCCAGCGACCACGCCGTGAGGATGAAGCCGTGCATGGCGCCGATGTTGAAGGCGCCGAACATGTCCGTCAGGAAGCACGGGATCGTGCCGAAGCCGCCGCCGTACGACAGCGTGAGCAGGAACACCAGCACCACGAACGCCGTGTAGCTCTCGTTGCGGATCAGCGTCGGGAAGATGGCGATGATCGTGATCTGCGAGACCAAGCCGTAGTAGAAGAGGCACTTGCGGCCGAAGGCGTGCTCGACGTTGAATCTGCGCACGATCACATCCGAGATGAGAGGGAAGAGCAGGCGCCCCACGCAGTTGAACGCGCCGTTGATGGACACGATGTCGGCGCCCTCGTTGGCCGTCTTGCCGAACAGCGTCGTGCACATGGTGGACAGCTTGGACAGCACGATGAGCCCGTAGAGCTGGTTGCCGAAGAACATGATGTACAGGAAGATGAAGTCGGGCGACGTGATGGCCTGGATCAGCGTCATCTTCTTCACCTGCGAGTTGGTGTCGTGCGAGTTGGGGTCCACCATGGCCTCCATCTCCTTGGCCGTCGGCGTCATGATGGACTCGTACTCGTGCGCCGACATGACGCTGATCTTCTCGCCGCGCTGGAACGACTCCTCCGCCTCGCGCACCGCTTCCCCATGCATGTTGAGACCACCCACGTGGAACGTAGCGTGCGGGGTGCGCAGACACACCGCGCAGCAGGTGAGGATGAAGGCGAAGACGCATCCAATGACGATGAACAAGTCCGGCACGCTCGTGGAGTCGATGATAGGCAGGTAGGCTTTGCCCCACACCACCGAACCAGCACCGTAGCCACCCACCGCGAACCCCGCAGCAGCGCCGCGGTAATCCGGGAACCACTTCTGCAGCGCCGACACCGGCGAAATGTAGCAGAGACCGCTGCCGAAGCCGCAGAACAAACCGTAGCCCACGTACAGACCGGCGATCGACTTGGCGTGCAGCGAGATGCAGCTGACGACGCACCCGATGAGGAACGACGTGGCGCCGAGCATCACGCCGTACCGCGGACCGTTGCGCTCGATCCAAGGACCCATGATGGCCGTCGAGGTGCCGAACACGCCGACGGCGATGTAGAAGGCGTTGACGGCCATGCCCTTGGTCTTGTCGTTGTAGATGAGCAGGTCGATGGGGTTGTTGAGCACCGACCACGAGTAGAGCGAGCCGATGCAGAACTGCACCATGAAGCTCGCGAAGAAGAGGTACCAGCGGTTGAACTTGATCCACGGCAGCGTCATGTACTTGCCAAAGAGGTAGACGGTGAGCAGGTATTCCTCGGCCGCGTCCTGCTCCTCGGAGCGGTGTTTGTCTGGCACCGTCCAGTGCTTGACGAGTACGCCCGTGACCTTGTCACCGCAGGTTTTGGCGGGGGGCGTCACTTGCTGCACGGACGCATCGGTCATCGTGGGTGGGAGGTGGAGAAGTGGTGCAGGAGACCGAAGATGCAGGAGCTGGAGCAAGTGCGCGCGACGCCGCCAATTGAGGAATGAGAGAGCGAGTGAGGAAGGTGCTGCTCGCTTCGAGTGAGAGCTGCAGCCTGTGCTGTGCGGTGGTGGTCTCGGTCCTCTGTGGAAGGGACGCAGGTTGAAGCGACATAGCGACCCCGTTTCTGCGGGGCGGCGAGCGACGGAGCTTTGATGCACGAGAGACTCGCCGTTTAACAGGTCAGCCCCTTGCGTGTCAGGCGATGGCAGCTCGTTCGGATGGAAATCAGAGCGTCAAGTTGATGGCAACGCCGATAGGTGCCGGGGTGCGGGACGTCGCGCGATTAACCATGGATATCCTGCGTTAATTTGCTGCGACGCGGTGGTGCTGCTGGCGCGCAAGGCAACATGCACGGCTGCTGACTAGCGGCTGCCGACTAGTGTCGACTAGCGCTACGGGAGATTATTTGCGTTGTTATTTGACCCTTTGAGCCGGGAGTCTCCGTACTCTGAAGCTCAGCTCTGAAGCTGCGATGGTATCCGCAGCAGCTAATAACAGCAGCTAATAACGCGCCGCCTGATGTGCCGTCGAGGCCATCTCAGCTGAACGCGAAGTGCGTTCGGTCCCGAGGGTGGTGGTTGAAGTTGTAGGCGAGCAGAGTCTGCTGGCGCGTTGTCTTTGCCGCTCGCCATTGGAATTTCTTCATCGAATCAGCCTCTAGTAGAGGCCCTCGACTACGAGCTGACCGTCAGCCTGTCGGCGCTACCTTCATGTGGTGGGCATCGGTTGAGGTGGATACGACTAGAAATGGGGTGGGGCGACCGTAAGACGTCAAGCAGTGCCAAGACTCAGCTAGCCGCAGCAACTTGCTGCCAGCAACACTGTGGCGCCATCATCGACAACAAACGCGGCCGACGTAGCCGCTACTCATCCCTGCTTGAAGTTGACCCGTTCGGCGATCTAAGCTCGATCAACGAAAGCACCTTGCGTGTCGGCCGATGTCAGTCTTGAACCTGCCATACCGTACGCAGAGTCTGCGGCAGACCGCTGTTAAACCGAGCCGTGGAGCCGACGTGCCTCGCTGCGCCGCTGTCCCAAGCAGAATCAGTCGAGTCGACGGCCGCAACGTCGACCGCTCGACAAGGTCCTCGATTCTACTGTGAAGCCGGCCTCAAGTGGGTATGGTAGGTGAGAGATCTCTCCGTCCTTGAGCCTGCGCGGCGGACTGCGTGCTCGGAGCGGCACTGCTCGCAATCGTGTTGAGGGATACGTTCCCTCGAGCTGAGTCGACCGCAGTTGACGGCTCGCTGCAGCTCCATCCATTACGGGTTTAAAGCATCCGGAGCCCTGTTGAAGTTCGTCTGCAAGCCCAACACAGGTTGTTCACAGATCCCGGAGCTGGTCGAGAGAGAGCTTGGGGTGGGCTTCACCTCGTCCGTGGCTTTGTGCTCCATGCCCTGAGCGTTCTGCCTGCGTCGGGCTGTCGCGCTCGAGTATTTTTGTCGTGCCTGATAGCACGGGAACCGACACAGTGAAAAGTCAAGACCCCACAGAGCTATGGAGCTGACCGCTGGCGTCATTAAGCGCCGAAGCGGTCACTACGATGTGAGTTTGGTGGCGTTGCTGGACGTCTCGCGGATGCGAATCCGGTATCTGTCCCAGCTGGAGTCATGTTCGAACCTGCTCGAGCTCAACTTGGCCCACAATGAGGTATGCTTGTCTCCCTGGAAATGATAATCATCTTACAGCTACTGACAAATATGAACCTCAGCTGCGCTCGTTGGAAGGGTTCCCCTCGCTACCATTGCTGCGCTGTCTTCACATTTCTAATAACCAGCTCACTTCACTCGGTTCGTGGACAAAGAGGTCGGGTGTTCTTGTAAAACGCTTGATACCGTGCTAAGTTGTGTGTTTGTATCGTAACCTACAGATTGCCTACCACGTTTGCCTCTGTTAGAAGAGCTTATAGTTGCGGTAAGGATCATGTGCGCCATAAGGCATACAATTTTACTCACTCATTTTCCTCGTGGCCAACAGAACAACCAGATTCGAAGTATCGACTTCACTGATTTGTCGACAAAGGTACACGTTGAAGTGTATAATATGTTGACCAGAAAACCTTGCTTACTTATTACCTTTTTTCCATGAAGCTACCAAGTCTTCGAGTTCTCGACTTCAGTGGCAATCCCGTGGATAGCAGTGCTGCGGCCAAAGCATCGAAAGCGTTTCCCGACCTGTTCATTCTGAACGGCGAAGCACTCACACTCACACATCTTTTGGAAGAAATTTCAGCTGACGACTTTGGAAAGCTCTCTAGTACATCAGATGACGATGGCTGTTCGTCAGTCGATTTCACTGATGATCACGAGTTTGATTCGACGGAGGATGACGACATTGGAGTGAAGCAGTTCATCAGCGAGAGTACCCGGAATCTGCAAGGTCAGTGTGGCTTGGTGCTGGTTGTCAGCCCTGGAATCTCTACTGACACCAGCCTTTTGGTCAACTCTGTGCAGAATTACTGCAGCGGTGCAAGGCAACAGTGGATGCTGCCGAAGCAGAAGTTGTATTTCCAGCGCCACCATCCGCAAGCTCATAGACCGTAATTCAGCACGCAAAAAGATGAGGGTTCACTTTCTGACGGCAATATCAACACCATAAAGCAGAAAAATAATGGGAGTCGTAGTTGCATCACTTGTTCTTGGTCGGCATGTAGAAACGTTTTTTTTTTTTGCCATCACACGCGCCGCAGCATGTCTTCCTCGCTAGTCGCCGTGGCCTCCCCGGCGGGCCCTGCTGGGTCGAAGATGGATTTGCGGCATGTCGGGCACGTCGAATTCACGAGCAGCCACTCGTCCACGCAGTCTTTGTGGAAGTGGTGCGCGCACGGCAACACGCGCAGAGACTGCGACGGCTCGTAGTCGTTCAGACAGATACAGCAGCACGCGTCCTCGGGCGGGAACATGTTGGCCGCGTACGTCTTGGTCTCTAACCGGTCGATGATCTGGCACAAAATACAAAAAGAGAAGAGCAATGTAAGCACCTTCGCCCAGTGCAAAATACAATAAACAACAGCAATGAAAGCTCACCTCCTTGGTGGCGCCCTTGCCCCGCATGGGGTCCTGCAACCTGCTGAGCAGGCGGATGACGCAGGGCAGGCAGAAGCAGAGCACGGGCAGCAGCGCCAGCAGCAGCAGGCAGGGCAGGAAGATCTTGGCGTACGAGATGACGATCATCCAGAGCGCCAACTGGTACATGGCGGACCCGTCGTCGCAGCGCGCGCCGTCGCTGATGACCCACATGTTGCCCACGAGGAACCAGAAGAGGCCGGCCAGGTCCAGCCCGTACTTGAGCTGGCTGAGCGGCGCCATGTAGTGCTCGCGCAGGCGGATGGCGCCGTTGCTGCGTGCGCCGTTGAGGTAGTAGAGCGTCCACTCGAGCAGCAGCGTGAGCGCCAGGTGCACCGTGTGCAGCAGCACCCACACCTGGATGCGGTAGCACAGCGTCTCGCTCTGCCAGTGCAGCGCCAGGACGGTCACGGCCGCCGCCACCTGCGGCACGTTCACGAGCGAGATGGCCCACATGATGAGCCGCGAGTTGCGGGCGTCGCGCGCCTCCTGCACGCTGCTGTTGAGCACGTTGAGCCGCACGGCGTGGGCCTCGTCGGGCGCGGCGGGCCCGCTGCCCACGCCGGCGGAGGCCAGCAGCCGCGCGCGCGAGGGCGACGCCAGCGAGCTGCTGCTCGGGCCGGGGGCGCGCAGCGCGACGCTCTCTTCGTTGCTGGGCATGGGCGGCGCGGAGGTCTCGGGCATGCAGCGACTTATCGTCTGGAACTCCCTTTTATATCTGAGTTTCGAGTTCGAGTTTTTTTTTTTTTTGCAGAGGTTTTGGCCAATGGGCGGAGGGCGTTTTAGTAGCGGAGCCCTTGAATAGCTGCGGTTGTGGCGACTTGTACACTGGGCGACTAACCTTGGCGAGGCATTCTTAGCGCGAGGCGAGATTCGGGAGCACAGGGCGAGCGAATCTGCTGCGGAGGTGAGGACGCTGCCGAAGACTTGGCGCGGATGCGGGTTTGAGCGCTCGGTGTCATGACAGTGCACGGTTGTCGAGACGCAAGGCAACTTCAAGTTGCGAGTGTAGCCATGTCTATAACGTCATGCAAATTGGTTGACAAGAAAGTTGCCTTTGTAGACGCAAAGCCGTACACGTATCCAAAGGTGATGCCTCGTCACATGCTGAAGGAACGTCTACCTATCACGGCAAGAATAGCCAAGCACACAGGTTGATCGACAATTCAGTTCATTTAAGCCAGTTTTATATTTTCATCGACGACGTCACGCACAAACAAGAAGTCCAAAAGCTACGTCGCGTCCTGCCGCTCGATACGATTTGCGGGCTGACTGTTTCGTCTACAGTGTGCAAGTCTTGACGCGTTTCTGCGTCAACTGTCCTCGCCTCTTACACGAGGAAGAGCAGCAAGGTGTCGACTAGCGAAGCGCCCGAGGAGCTGGCGGTCACGCGCTTGCGCTTCTTGAACAGCAGCTGAGTCGGTCCCTGGATCGCTCCGAGCTCAGCGCGCACTTGCTCGAACGACAAGTGCTGCAGGTCCTTCTGGCCGATGGCCATGAGCAGGTCGTCCGGCGTGGCGTTCTCCAGACCGGGGGCGGACTTGGGGTCCGTCACGTTGCGAATCGCCACGGTGTAGCCGTTGGTTCGGTTCGTCTTGTCATTGCTCTTGTTGAGACCCTTGTCGTCCTGCGTGCAGTCGCGCAGCTGCAGGCCAACCGCGCCGCCACTGTACATGACGGTGTAGAAACCTCGGTCATCTGCACTCGATCCGGAGTGAGGTCTGCCATCGTTCGAGGCGGTCGATCCGGCGTGAGATCTGCCGCCATTCGACGCGGTGGATCCAGCATGAGCCCTGCCGCCGTTCGACGCCGTGGAACTAGCGTGACCCCTGCCATCGGGAATCGGTTTGTCGATGCGGAAGCTCTGGCGCATCGAGATCGGGATCTGCTTGCGCGGCGGGGGCACGCCCGCTCTGGAGCGCGAGAAGGGGCGAGTCTGCGGTCGCATGCGGAACGGCGGCCTCAGGATGTCCGTGGCTTCTTCGTCTCTGTCGCCCGTGGACGAGGTCGCATTGGGGCGCGAGATCGGCGCCAGGGGCTTCGACGGGAAGAGCAGGTTGTCGTCTTCCGAGCCCGACGAGTCCGACGCCGTCTCTTCCACCAGCCTGGCGAAGGTCAGACGGCAGGGCCGCGGGAACTGGCGCAGCGTCTGGATGATGTCCTCGAAGCGCATTTCGTCGAGACGCGTCACCTCGCCGTTGTCGCTGTCGGGGGCGATGGCGACCAGCACGTCGCCGAGCACGGGCTTGAGGCTCTGGAACGCTGGCGAGATTTTGTTGGGGTCGATGGCCGTGATGGCGGCGTGCAGCGAGCACGGGTCCATGGCGAGCGACACGCCCAGCGGCGCCTGCGGCGCCCAGCAGAAGACGTAGCTGTGCGCCACGTCGGACTCGTCCACCTTGGGCGGGGTCTCCTTCTCGCGCGACTGGAAGCGCAGCGTGACCGGCAGCTTGGCGCGCCGCAGCACCGTCACCAGCTGGTCGAAGGCCGTGACGGGCTGCAAGCCGTCGGGCTGGTCAGGCTGCTGCAGGTCGAAGGCCACGAGCACGTCGCCCACGGCCAGCGGGGACGCCAGCACGGCGGGGCAGGCGTTGGGCGGCACCTGGCACACCACCGGCTGGTCGTTCAGATTGGGCGTGAAGCGCAGGCCCAGCGCGTCCTGGCGCCACACCACGTCGAAGTGGTCGGCCATCGGGGAGGCGGGGCGGGGAGGGCGCGGGCGGAGCGGGAGGGGTCCTCTTGCGAAGTGATCACACCGAGCCCACGGCACCAAAACGCGATACTGTTTGTAACGGGCGGATGCAATGCCCATCTAAAACAATTGGGCCGCTATGTTCGCGCGGAACTGCCGGAACGCATACATGTGTGGGGCACACGGGGCTTATCCCGCACTGGTTCAGTAAGACGAAGCCAAGCGGCAGACAGGCGGTACTTTCAGCCTGTCTTACGGCATGCACTTTGCCTGGAAAATCCACTCGCAGTCGCGAATGAGGAGGCTTCGGAGCGAGGTGGTGGACCAATGCGCGCCGTTTCCAAGTGAAAGTTGAAACTTTCAATTCGAGGCCATCCACCGCAGGGAGTGGTCGAGGCTGTCCCGGGCGTTAGTGGCTTGGGCGAGCTCGCCTTGGTCGATAGGCGATGGCATGTACAGCAGTTCTTTGGTGGTGCGGACTGCCCTCCGTACCGTACACGGAAATAAGCAAGCAACGACCAGCAGCGTAGCCGCTGCGATCAGCAACTCTGGCGACGATGTACAGCAGGCAACGCCAGCCACGTTCGCCCAGGCCATCTGTCTGGAGTTGCGTGTAGACGCAAAAAGACAAGCCCCACACAGTGTACGAGGCGGCGACTCGATCACTCACTCACTGTATGGAGCGAAGTTCTGTGGTGTCAATTGCCCAGGTTCATATGGGGAGTCCTGGTCGCCAAAGACTCTTGTTTGGCGTCTGGTATCACCTCCACACGATACAAATGCAATGTTGCGTTCATTTGTCATTACACATTCATTCCGAACAACTTCAACTTGCAGATGTAGCCATGTCGCTTCAATCGTAGATCAGGCTGCGCCACTGCCAGTGCACGATGCAGTTGACGAACTCCGAGATGGAACGCCGCTGCGCGAACGTGAACTGCTTGTTGGGCGGCTCTTCGCGGCGGCAGATCTCGACACGCACGTCTCCCTGGACCTCCGCCTCGAAGCCGCCATCGCTGAATTGCTCGCTGACGCTACCCACGTGACTGCCGTTGATGCTGGCGCTCCTACTTGAGCTGTCGATGCTTCCGTCGCCACTGGCACTGACGTCTCCGTCGTCGGCTGTCCCTGGTTGGGCCACCGCCTGATCCTTGGGCGTGATGAACGTCAAGTGGATAATGAGGTCGAACGTGTCAGGGCACAACAGCAGCAAGTGGCTGCTGTTCTCGTCTTCCTCCTGGAACTGGAACTCGCGCAACTGATCTGCGTAGATGTCCCGTAAGCGTAGCGCTAGCTCCTGCCAGCACACGCCGGACACGCGCAGAAGCTCATCCAGACGCGGGTCCAGCGTCTCTAACGGGGTGCAAATGGACAACCGCAGGCACTCTTCCAGCTGCTGCGGCCCCACTTCCACTCGGAACAAGTCGGTCGGCAATGCAAGCGTGCGTGCGACTTCAGCTCCCGGCCCACGCGTATCGTCAAACAGTAAGCGAGACCACAGCAAATCACGTTCGTAGTGTTGCGCAGCAACATGAAACAGTTCACGTGTAAACAACTGAGCCTCCTGTAGCGCTCGCTCTACCGGAAGTACTGCGTTGCCCACGCCGAGCGCTGACGGCGTGCTCTTCAACAGCAGGAGCTGCACAGAATCCTTGTCCAGAGGTTTGCGAGTCAACGGCTGCGTTGTGATCACCAGTGAGTATCCGCCTGAGGGCTCCACCTTGCGGCTTTGGATCGTCGGAATAATCGTAGATGGTGGTCGATGGAAGAAACTACCAGACGAAGAATGACACACAACCGCATCAGGTGTGCCAAACTGCAGTAGATCCAGTACTTCGAAACGCGACCCATGACAAGCAATGTATCGTAGCAAAATCTGTACCAAAATCGACTCGACACAATTCGATTGCAGCGAAGAAGGTTGCAATGCCACCGTTTCCATCCGAATTACGCAGTCATGCCAGAGGGATGACAAAGGTGCAGCAGCCTTGGGAGCTGCATCGCGAGAAGCAAGGGCCAACGATTGCTGGTTTGGTTGCTGCTGATGCTGTTTACCTGCTGCACGTCGCGTAAATCTTGACTGGCGCAACGATGACCGGGGGACGCCACTGCCTGGGGGTGTGATCGTCGCTTGGGCCATTGATCCCCTGGTTTAATCGTAGTAACCCCCCTCTCTGCAATTCTTTTGTTCGTGAATGATGCTCCCAGTACCGATGTGGTAGGTTTTCTTGGTTCCTCCGGTGGGTCCGGGAAAGCGTGTAGAAAGCACTGAAGCCCTTTGACAATGTTTTGGAACGTGGACGTCTTCTTCCACGCCACGGGTGGAGTTGCCACCAATGCGTCGTCTTCGCCGAGGTGCTTGCCGACACTGTGGCTAGGTCCACTCTGACCTTCATGGAAATCATGAGAGGCACCGACCCACTGAAGCAGATGCTGCTGGAAGTAGCGAATTGTAAATCCATAAATGAGCGCTTGCGTCTTGAGCTGGGCACGTAACCACGCAGCAACACACTGGATCCGTGCACCCGACGCAGCGATAGTTCTCTTCCCGTCTTCGCAGCCAAACGGTTTTGGAATCGCAAGTCCTGCTGCTCTAAGTCGTGCATGCTTACAAGCACTGCAGTCAATCGTACACCTCGGTGGTCGCATTTTACTTCTAGCACCACCACAGAAAGCGGGTACGCATCATAGTTGGCATTTTTCGGGTCCACTTTCCAGCCTCCAGCTTCTGCAGCAGCTCTTTCAGGGTGGTAAAGTACCCGAAAACCCCTCCCGCCAGGTATATCACCTTCATTCGCAGCTACGTGGTCGACTGGGAACGCTCGGGCATGGCTCCTACTAGTATTTATCGTACGAAGTTGTCGGAACCCTAGCGTTCGCAAGTGCACAGCAAACTCCTTGTAAAATTCGCTTGCCACTTCTAGTCGCAACGGCTCCAAGTTGGCGGCAACCTGCTGTTTAATTCCCCGAACATCCGCACCAGCCCCCGCACCCATGCTAAGTACAGTGTGCTCTGTGTATAGTTTCGCCACGGAACATTCGTCACTGTCAAATACAAATTCGCGCTTATAGCTCAACAAATTCACCAGATCCATGCAAGACTGCAGCGCTCGAAGACGATTGCTCCTATCCTCTCCATCTTCGCCTGCAGTCGTCCCAACCATTTCTGCAGCTATCCATCGCTCCACAAATGCTGCCCGGAAACGCTGATGCAGCAAAAGATGTCCACTTGCTATCATATTTGCCACTACATCCTTCGCGACAGGTTCCTCCATTTCTTCATCAGAATTCATAGACCCAAGTCTTCCCAACAAATTAATGCCCACGGTATGGCTGGTTGATCGTGTTTCGAAAGCCTCCCAACGCTTCTCCAGTGCTCCACAGAAGTAAGGCAATGGAGCGTGACTCTTCTTGGGAAAAGATCCCTCTTCGTCGTCTTCTAACTCCATGAAATGTAGCCGCCGCTCCGATATAATCTTTGCAGACCACCGTTCTGCATTTCCAGGAAACAAAACCGAGGCCCCATGCGCATTCCAAGCGCTTTTTCCATGAACTGTGAATACGGCCGGGGTCAGGTGCCGCTGTTTCCTTGCTACTTCTGCGCTGCATTGACGGTGAAGGCAATGGTAGCCCTGACAGCGACGAAGACGATGACGTCGTTACCAAATCGGTCTGCCCAGACCCTCTTCGACGAGTGCTCGCCTGTAGTGGCATACTTGTTCCTGCTGCTGTACCAGTATTGCTTCCTGTCGAATCTGTATCAATGGTGCCTTGACGAGTAGCCACATTCGAATCCGCTCCATCAGCTGAAGTATGCAGACGCGGTCCTTTGGTGTTATGAAGCGGTAAGTCCCATGGTGCAACGCTATCTGAAGACGTTGAGGTTGAACCAGAATTGGCACCCTTGTTCCACTAATTCCTGGCCCCTCCTATTCGGCCAGGAAACCGCCACCCGTGCCCGGGCACGTGCTGCCATCAGTGCCGTGGCAGCTCCTGCGCCCTCTCATTCGCGCTGCAACATCGCTTCGATTTCCCCCTGGGAATGGCATACCAGGGCCTGGTCGTTTATTTGGAGACGATGACACGCTGTCGGAGGCGTTGCTCCCAGTAACTATACCACCACTCTTTGTCCTGCCGAGTTGTCCTCCCGAATGGCTGGTACCATCTCCACTGCTGTGCATACTTCTTTGCGACAATGAAGGCCCCGACACCTCTCGCGAAAGATCAGGTATACTCGGTGGCCCCAACTGTGCGCCCATATTCGTGTTGCTTTTACCTCGAGGTCGCTGATATTGGGAATCAAGAGCCTCCGAGGCTGGTTGCGTCTGTGCTTCACGTAAGTAAGTCCCCATTGCAAAGCCGTCAATCGAGCGCAGACGACTTGCATCCAATACTCTTGGAAACCACTCATTGGAGTGCAGGATTGATAACACTGGTGGGCGATATTCGATGAAATGTACAGAAGAATCTTTGCATAGTACGGCCGTACTTTTGCCCATGCTCTTCCCAGTTCGTTCCGTTCTTCCGACGGTCAGGAACAAACTGCGAGGTTGTAGCACGACAGACCCGATAGGAGCTGCCGCTGTGAGGCCTGACTTTTCCAACAGCAGACTTCGTAATAGTTTTTCACGAAGCATACTCCAGGTCAGTACACGCGCCAAATGCGTTGCCAGCGCCTCCACCAAGGCAGAGCTCATGTTGTATCCGTACAGCTGTAAACCCTTGCTTGTGGACAAGTCCACAACATAGTAAAATGACCGCTTTAGTTCCGCGGTTTCACTGGAATCCGATTTCTGGTGATGGTGGCTACTGCTGTTCGAATGTAGCAACACATCTCTCTCCGAAAAACTCGCGTTCTTTGGGAGGTGTGGCTGGTGTGACAGACCTGCCATAACTCCAACCATGGATGAAGACGTTGTCGATGATAGAGAAGGCGCTGTTGGTACTTGCGAGACCAAATTCGAGTCGGAGCTTGCGCCAGTTGATGCCCATGCAAGTGGCATGCGCCCTGAAACAGAATCCAAATCCGAAATTTCAGAATGAATCGAATCCGTTCGCATCAGCGGCTCAATGTGATGAAGCGCTGAGCTCATCGACGCCGTTGTTTCGGTGTCGGAGTCGCTTGAGTCCTGACCATCGTATGCATCTGAATCACCAGCATGCTTCACAACGAGTCGGAAGTCTTCCGCATAAGGCTCACTCGAGTTCGAAAAAATGTGCACACTGTCTCCGCGGTTCCCAATACTCTCATACACCCCAGAAAGCTTGGATTTCGCATAAACTGCTGGGCGAAGGTGGTGAGGGAGACAACTCAAAAAGCTTCGCACTTGTGCCACGGCGTTTTCGAGATCCCAGGGTGAGATCGACAGGTTCACACCCAGATTTGTCACAGAGGACGAAGGCAAGAGGCATGCGCTCTTGAAAAGCGACACCAATTTGTCCACGTTTTCTGGTAGTTTGGCATGGCTCTCAGATAGATCTAGTATATCTGTATGGGCCTCTTCACCGGAAACGATGTCGCTACTGCCGGCATTTTGGCGCTGCATGGCAATTCCGAGTTTCCTTAGCGTTGCTTCAATGTGGTAGTCGTAAAGAGCCTCATCAAAGAATGTCTCCACAACCTGACTTAATTCTGCATTATGAATAGATCCACGAATCCAAACTTGGCACTTGGCTACCAGCGGAATAATGTCTTGGGCACTTTCATCGGCTTCTGGGTACAATGCTGCGAGTCCGGGGATATCATGCACGCGTTTGACTCTGTGTGTGCCTTCCAAAC
This sequence comes from Phytophthora cinnamomi, assembly GCF_018691715.1. Lineage (NCBI taxonomy): Eukaryota > Oomycota > Peronosporomycetes > Peronosporales > Peronosporaceae > Phytophthora > Phytophthora cinnamomi. Next base: position 1,598,963 of record NW_027150970.1, read on the forward strand.
CAATCTCGTCTTTCGTTGTAGCCAAAGTCTCGCTTCTACCAGGAGTGTTCCGGACAAGATCGACGCGCAGAAGTGCAAGACCCTTGCCTACTCGGGACATAAATCCTGGCGACAGTCGCAAGTCTGGGTTCAGATTGAGAACGTAAGACGTTTGAGCCACAACCTCAGGGTTGGGAGACGCTGATTCAGCTGAAAGATCCACCCGCTAGAAGCCACAGTTTTCGCCTCCTGTGTCTTCAAGAAATAAACAGGGATAAAATCGCTGCATTGAACACCACTGGATCGTTATCTTGCTCTTGAAGCTCTGTCAATGCTTTCCGGTAATCTCTGAAGCAAGCAGGATGCATCCGGGAGCTGTCATGCCCAACTGCATCACGCGATCGCTGTTTGTCTCCGATTGCTCCATCATGCCCTTGTATTATTGCCTTCGAAAGCTCCTCACCAGGAAGGCTAACAGTGCTACCGGCAGAGGCCAGGCTCCCGCGACGTACCCTACGAAACGATCCACTAATTGGATCTCGTGAACTACGTGCGGGCAATGACCCAACACTTGCAACAGGGCGGACGTATGGGGACAGCTTGAGCGTTTGAGATAAATAGTGCAGCAGTCTCGAGCACTCAGATACCTCTCCAGGTAAAATATACTCCACCATACTTGCTGGAGGAGCAGCGGGTGGGCACAAGAATGCCAAGTCTGTCTGGCTTAACTGGAACTTAGTATTTCGGGCGAGCAGCTTCATAAGCACGACTTGCGTAGCTTCGTCCAGCTTCCGCTCCAACAAACGACACAATTCATGCGTTACTTCTTCACCCGGATCAGATACACCAAATACTTCCAGTCGAATTCCAGGCACCCCTGCAGGTGTTGTTGCGGCTGTTACAGTTGTACCGCCAGTACTTCCTCCAGTACTTGACCTAGCAAGACCATTACGCTCCTGACGCTCCTCAACAGCTTCCTCCAGAAACCGACGAGAGCGAATTGTCATAGTAAATGCTGATCTTCATGTAAAAACGTTCCCATCGCGGTCACGATATACAAAAAATGTGGCGGCGGTTGTGTGCTGAAAATGCTCCAATGCTGAAGTGCACAGCATATTGAGAGCAAAGTTGGGTGCTAAACGCTCGTGGAGTTTGAAGAAAGCAAAATACCGCAAGTCACACTCGAACTGCCCAGGCCAGAAAAAACTGGTTTGTTTTCTTTGTCCGTCTAGACCTCCCATGGAATCCAAAGTGCCCATTGACCCTGTTCGCCGTTTGGGTGAACGGGGACTGGATGGTAAATTGCCATTTGGTGGTAGCAGAAGACCATTGCATGTACGTGTTTCGTGAAGTTGCAGCAAAGCAAAACTGGTTAACACGCCGACAAACCGCGCGTACACCGAGTTGAAGACGTGTAAGAACTTCCAACCGATTGAAACCACTAGAAGATGCCCCAAAGCGATCCGGATGGTGAAACCGCAAGCTAATATGATCACTTCCCAGTTCAAAGTAGGCCCAATAGGGTATCTCAAAAGTAGGGTTGGACGTGCCTTCTTGGTCTTCCAGGTTCATGTTCACCAAAGTATCTTCAATGGTATCAACGGCTGTCTTATTCTCCACCACGAAATACACTCCATTACAGTGATGTACACTGAGCAAATCACCCCTCTCGAACTCCCGCTTAAACAAATCAATAGGATTCACTGGCGTTTCCTGGCTCCGAGCCACGAATTCCAGCGGATACCTCGCTTTCGTAACGGCGTCATCAGGCAAGTCATCAAACAATCGCTGGACCAGTGAACCGACAGCGGGCGTAATTTCGTTCGCTGACTTCAAGATTGACAAGATTTCCACACTGCACCACTCCTTGACGTCTTTCCTTACGCGGGTTAGAACTTGACGCTGGAAAAGATGGAGCGTAGAAAAGTTGTGGGTTCGCATTGACGGCAATGTGTTGGTTTTGTTGACTTTAACGCGGTTGTTATCCATTTCAAACGGCATCGGAGATGCCACACGCCCACCATCAAACGCTCGTTCATTTGGCAAAGTCAGCGTCACCAAGCGCAACGCGATGCGGCCCAATGGCGTATCCGAAAATGACTCGGCAACATGCATGACATCAGCCGAAGTGGTGTTTCTTTGGGACCCCTGACTTGCCTTTATCGACGCCAAAAAGGCGTTAAACTCCTCCTGTCGGCTGCTGGGGGAAGTCAACTGAGCTTGTGCAACCATATCTTTCCGCATATCCTCGTACGCGGCTGTACTAGAAGACCGACGTAGAACATCAGAGTCAGGTGTAACTCCTGGGGCGTGTGTGTCGGCAGAATTTGACCGAGTATCTCGCGTGCCGTTGAGCACACGACATTCAAACCTGAAGAAGAATGGCACCGAGAAGCTGGATGTGGCCACAGCTACTTCTTTGTTAAACTCTGCATCTTCTTCCACGGTTGCTTGATGCTGTTCATTGTTTGAGCTGTCTTCTGGCGAAGTAATGACTGGTGGTGGTAATTCACGCCCCAAACTACCACGTCGGCGTCTTACACGTTTTTCGCCACCGTCTCGTCCCGATTCAGAGTCGAGTTTATCAGGGCGATTATCAGTAATCGTGTTGTTGTTCTTTTCAGCAGTGCGACTGAGTTGTGCTCCGGAACTTTGGTCAGTGTTGACACCAGCTTCGTGGTGAGACTGGTTGTCATCCCTTTTCTGGCCTGCTTCACCATCGTTGTCGTCGGAATCCTCCATAAGAACATGCAGATCATATTCACTCGAGGACGGGTCTTCATACACGGTATTTTCGCTACCCGTGAAGTAATAGTACTTGGTTCCAGTGATGGGAACAAACGCACTCGAGAGTATCGTTTCAAAGGATTTTGTCAGCTTGTCTTTGAGAATATCCGCACCAATGCCCGCTGAAACCACAGCGGCAGCTGCTGGGCTCAGAGGTGGAATTTTGTGAGATGCAGCAGTTTCCATCATACGATACAGAAGAGTGATGTCAACATCCACGGGAACTTCAATACAACTTGAGAGTGCCTGCAACAGATCACTATGCTGAACAGCCCCTCCTTCACGTAGAGCCATGTACACGCCACGAGAAAATTATGCTCATGAGCCCGCTTTACTTTCTTGCGGAATCGACGAGACGCAAGGATGCTGTCAGGGCTCTGTCTAGAATGCGACATTCCGACAGAGTCGGAAGGTGGTCGCGCTGCAGGAGACTTTTTCCAAAGCCCGCTTCGATCGAGAGGCAACGCAGGCCGATCATCTCTTACTTTACCACACGGCTTTGAGAAGAACAACTGCTTCAAAATAGTGTGAGGCAAATCCACACGATCCAGCATTTGGCTGCCACTATCATGCAAGTCTGTGGACAATCTAGTGAGCGAACACTCGTAGAATGCAACCTGAAAGAAACCCGATCCCATAATGCCGTTGGCATTTTCGATCAGGAGGTGGAAATCGCAACCATATGATGCACGACGACTGATCTCCTCACAGAATTCATGATCTTCCGGGGTAGATGGAAGGCGGAGCTTTTGGAAATCACGGCCATAACTTTGCTTTTCGTCGCGTGATCCTTGATAATGCCCCATTCGCCAAGATTTGTAGCCTTCGCGGAAACTGCGTCGGCGCTCTTGATAAAGCACGATATCATCCGCCGACACTGACATTCGCACAACTTTAGACTTCGCTCCATCCTCTTCTGCCGCGCGAACAGAGAACTGCTGTTGTGCAGAACTGTCACGATTTCCTTCTTTTCCAGGTGCCTTTTTGGGCAGGTTTAATCTGTTTTCAAATGCATCTTCAATATCACTGGTTTTGAATGATGGGGGCGCCTTGCCTGTACTTTTGTTTTGCACTTGCAGCGTATCCAATGAAGGGAAAAATGCCAAAACCACGCAATCGTCGCTCACAAGCTTAGCGAAACATTTGCCTTTGCTTAAGGCATGGTGGGGTACGCGATCCTTGAAGGTCAGCGACAGGTGGTGCTTCAGCCACAGAGGTAACTGCCCATCCATGCCTTCCCTGAAAAAACGATCGTCTTCAACGCCATTATTCATAAACATGCCAGCTTCCGCAACAACATCTCCGTTGTAATCCGTCCATGAGACTTCACAGTCGCTCAGCCCTCTGAGAGTTAGTTCCAGCATAGAATAGAGGTTCTCGTTAGCTGACGATACCGAAGGCGAATTTCCAGCACTTTTTGATTCTTCCAATCCGCTCGCAGAAATTCTGCCATTTTGCAGATACATCAGGAAATGTTCTGTTGACCGTTTTGAAGTAGCCAGAAGCCTAGCTGTGCTGAATGGAGGAAGAATCATGCCATTCTCAGCTGCTAGTTGCCTATCCATACTCCAGTTGGAGCCGACGATACCATCAGCATCTTTACTCAACTGATTCAGCAACTCGACGTTCTCACGTAGATTAATAATGCAATCAAACGTGTACAAGCACGAAAGAAAGTGGCGGTCACTCTTGAAAATATAGCCGCGGATTAGGTGGAGCAGTTCACTTTCACCCAAGTACGTAGATCCACCATCCCAATCAATACTTACATCCTCTTGTTCCATGGACTTCTGTTCTTCTTCTACAGAACCAATTGATGATATGGAAACTCGATCAGTTCCTCTTGGCGTATTATTTCGATGCGCACCACGGCTTTCATAGTTTTCAAACGGCGTATTGTGCCCAATCGCTTGCTTCAAACTCCAGTGAAACTTGTCGTTATGATCGACTTCGTCGGATAACCGCGTTTTCACGGTACCATGCTGCGGTTCCATCCAGAAAGAAGTCATCAAGCAAGTATCCGAGACGCGGCGAAGTGCATATTGCACTAACGCCGTCTTTGTGTGGCCCTTTTCGTCTTCCATCAAAATCTCCCTACCAAACACCACGCTTTCAACGTGCGCAGCTTGACCATCGTCCCCCTCCTCCATCTTCCAGTCCAAAACCCAGAATCCGCAGCTGATTCGAGCATCGTGTAGCCGACGCATCACGTCCAACAGTGCCGTTAGGTTTGTCACTTCCCATTTCCAACTCGAATGCCACACGTATGCACCAAAACCCGGTGCAGCTGTAATTCACTACCTCCACAACAAGTACTGGATGGCGGAATAGCTCCTGCATTCTTCTCAGCCTCCAATGTCGGTGAGGCTACATAATAGTCGAAGGGGCCAGGTTCCTGGTCAATACCATGGAGCAGGAGAGTGTCATGTGTCACGAGAAGACGGCTCAGCATGCGATGGCAGAGAATGACAGGAGTTTCTGCCATTGAAGGCGACAGTAATTTTGCTGGAGAGGGCGTCACCGCAACTTCATTGATACCAGCAAAATCGTGCTCTTCAGATCGTTCAGCACTTGTCGGCGGGTTGATGCTCTCGTCGCAAAGAATGCCACGTGAACTGCGCAGAGCGTTTTGTTTTAAACTCGAGCCGCACAAAGCAGAGAGCTGCTTTACTCTCTTTTGTGCTGTTGCTTTCTTCGCCTTGCGCGGCATCATCTCCATTGTTGTTTTGACTGCGTTGACGACGTCGCATTGCAATACCCCCCCTGATGCCGTTGCTGATGACGGCGACGCCTTGGCCCTTGGAGGAGCGTGAGCCTTGTCTGCAGCAGTTGAACATAGAAACTTCAAGAACAAATCTTGTGACAGCTTTTGTGACGACCACTTGACAAGAATGGCGATCAGAGGCTCAGCAAGACTCTCGACTCCAATAGGAATATTCGCACTGTTCGTCCCGTACACATTTGCACCATGGTTGTGGATCATTCCTTGTGACGTATTTCCTGCACCGCGCAAATGCGAGCCTGTGATACCGCGCTCTACCATTCCATGCATTTCATTTCGATAAAATAGATCTGTGCAAGCATCACTTTTAACGATACAAAGAATCTCAAATCGTTCCACAGAAAACCACCGGTGCCACAACACCGTAGAAAGTTCACCAATAATGTTGAAGACTGGATGTGAGCTGGTGATCTTCGGAGTCACAGACGCTGACGACGAGTTCGCGCTTGTGCCAAAAGAGAACTGATTGGCAACGGAATCACTGCTTTCACTAATACTAGCCGTCGCTGTCATCAAGTGCAATAACACACGATCGACGTCCTGAACATTGCGGATAAACTCGTGAACGAAAACTGGTGATGCCATGGAAACGTCTCCACCCCGTCCCCGGGCTGCAGCTCCTATGGTCCTTTCCCCGCCTCCTGAAGGTCGCTGCATCGTATCTTCAAACGCACGGAGAAAGTCTGCATATGCCAGTATGTTCATCTTGACGTACCACTCGCTCCACGCAGTTCTCTGATCTTTAGAAAATATAGATGCAGTTTTCCTTGCTGATGAGGACGGTGGTCCTTTCAATCCTTGTCCACTTGGCCGTCGGCCGGGATGGGACGTTGTGGTACCTGACGTCGCCGGGGTTGCGGTGTTTTCAGTGGTTGTCGACACAACATATTCAAGCCACACATTCTGTTTCCATTGCAGTAAGAACACAATCAAAATCTTTGTGACTTCGTTGGAGCGCCCATTAGCGGCGTTCGCAGCTCCACTGCCATTGTTAGCATGCCGCGGAGAGTCTGTAGTAGCTTGGTTAGACCCTCCGTCCGCCAACAGTGGCTGTTGATAAGTTTTCACGTGGACCTTGTTAATTGAAAACCCTTCGCAAAGTCGCGCCTCCACGATACGATTCACGTCAGCAAAGATACGATATTCATGCACTTTTTCACGCCACATTCGATAGGGGCGGAGAGGCAGCAACGTTCTGCCATCAAACGAGGTGCTATCCATTTCGTTCAGCTTCACCACAGGGGCCGAGTTTGCGTGCACACTCGACTTGCGCAGGAAACACGAGTCTTGCAGTCCCGTCATCTTCTTCGCCACATTACTGCATGTGCTCGTCGTCCCATAGCAAGCTTCATGAATAGCGGCATAATCAAACACTGTTCCACCCGTGTACTCCGCCACGAACCGCAAGAGGTGCGTATCCGGGACGAATCCAAACGTGGCGCTCAATTCGTCTTCTCCGCCTCCGCCGATCCTCAAGAAGTGGCACTGAATGTCATGGCGCACCAGTTGCATCAGCAAATTGTCGTACGAGTACGCGTCCCGAACATCCACGACGCCATCCGTGACCAGCACCACCATCGGCGCGCAATCTGAAGGCAGCGAGTTGAGCGCGAAGACGGCGTTCTGCAAGATCCAGTCGAGCGACGCAGGCGTCGCGTTGCCTAGATACCCCCACTGCCCGAGCTCCTGCGCCTGGGCCGCCCAGTCGTTCTCGATGAGCTGGAACCGGTCCTTGATGAGCTGCAGGAAGCTGGCGGCGTTGGCCGGCGTGACGATGTAGCCCTGCATGATGACGCAGAGCGACTCCACGAGCGCGCCCTGCACCAGCACCGACACGTGCAGCTCCGGCGTGAAGGCCAGGCCGCCCACCTCCATGGGGCGCAGCATGCTCCAGATCAAGAGCTCCACGCTCTCGTAGAGCAGGTCCAGGAACAGGCGGCCGCTCGACGGGTCGATGGACAGGATGGAGGGCGACGCGTCCAGGCACAGCACGCAGCGGTAGCGCTGGAACACGGCGGCGACGCGCGTGTCCGGCGTCAAGTGGCCCTGGACGTTGGTCTGCAGCTGCAGCGCGGGTCTGGCGCGCCCTGTCCTGTGGCCGGCGTCCTCCTGCTTGCTCTTCTCGGGCCTCGGCGGCTGCTCGAACAGCACGGCGGCCACGCTCATGCCCTCGCCCAGCTCGATGCCGCGACTGGGCTCGGGCGCCTTCTGGTCCTCCTCGCGCTCGGCGGGCGGCAGCATCTCCAGCGCCAGCTGCCGGAAGTGCCACAGCGACAGCGTCGTGTGGTTCAGCACGCTCACGTCCGCGCCGCGCAGGACCAGCTCCTCCACGCGCGGCAGCGGCGCCGACGCCGGCGCCCCAGCAGGTGGAGCCATTGCGGAATCGAAGTGACCCGGTGCGATGGTGTGGCGGCACACCACTTTGTGATGTGGCGCACATTAACTAGTGTTTTTTTCTGGTGTACGTTACATCAGTAGACCAAAAGATCAGACCGCCTGGGGGAGCATGGCCAAGGTACGTCGGGTAGGCGCATGCGCCTCCGCCCCGAAGCTCTGACTGACCTTCGCCGCGCTATTGTCGTCAGGGCAAGAAGAAGCAGTCGAGGAAGGGCCACAAGCGCCACGCGCCCAAGCAGAACGGCGCCGCCGCGGAGGACGCGCCCGCCAATGGCGCGGCCAAGCGCCTGGACCGCGATAAGCAGCGCGCGATCGTCAAGCGCCTCGTGACGCAGGCGGACCAGCAGGGGCTGCAGGTGGGAGACCGCCGCTTCGTGCTCTCGGCCAAGTGGTGGGAGCGCTGGTGCGAGTTCGTGGGCTACGACGACCAGCAGGACGCGCCCGCGGCGGGCGCGGCGGCCAACCCGGCGCCCAGCCGCATCAACAACCTGCCGCTGCTCCACGTGAGCGCGGAGACGCCGCTGGACGAGCTCATGGGCGGCCCGCTGCGGCCGCAGCTCAAGGAGAACTACCACTACGTGCTCATCCCGCAGGAGGTCTGGGACGCGCTCGTGATCTGGTACGGCGGAGGCCCCACCATCGCTCGGTTCGTCAAGCAGGTCGGGGACCCAGAGCTCGGCAACGCCTTCAACCGCGTGGACGTCTACCCGGTACGTTTATACCGGGTATGCTTTTTTCTTACGTTGATTTTTATACGTTGATTTTTATTTGGTAGCTTGGGGTTGACTAAATGAAAAAAAATATGTTTGTCCTCCAGGAACAACCGGAAGATGACGAGCCGGAAGTTACGACAAATGGGACAAAAGACTCCACCACGAAGAAAAAATGCGACACGCCCGCCGAGTCGAAGTTGAATGGCGCCAAAAATGATGCTGCTTCTGGCGGCAAGCTCGCTGTGCAGCGGAAACCGAGCGCTGTGAACAGTTCCATCCCGAAGCTCTGCGGGGCCTGTCGGAAGACTACAGGGTCGTTGAAGCGGTGTGGCAACTGTCAGCTCATTTGGTACTGCGGTGCGAACTGTCAGATGTCTCACTGGAAGTATCACAAGGGCGTGTGCCGCTCGACGCTCACTGCTGAAGAGAAGGAGGACGAAATCTTGCAGGGATTGAAAGCAGAAAGGCGAGGTAAAATGGGTCTTCGCAATCTGGGCAATACTTGCTTCATGAATTCGGCACTGCAATGCTTGAGTCACGCGGAGCTAATTACTCGTTATTTCTTGAGCAACAAGTACAAGAAGGATTTAAACCGCGATAACCCGCTAGGAACGGGTGGAAACCTCGCTGAAGAGTACGACGGTTTGCTGAAGGAGCTATGGTTCGGCACTGTGCCGAGCACGTCCCCGGCCAGCTTAAAGCGTGCCATCAGTCGCTTTGCGCCCCAGTTTTCTGGTTTCCAACAGCACGATTCGCAGGAATTGCTTGCATACATCATTGATGGCTTGCATGAAGATCTGAACCGTGTCAAACACAAGCCGTACACTGAGGTGAAAGAGTCAGATGGTTCGCAGGACGATGCTGCGGTGGCGAAGGAAGCGTGGGAGCGCCATTTGCTTCGAAATGACAGCATCTTCGTGGATCACGTTCAGGGTCAGTTCAAGTCAACGGTTGTGTGTCCAATTTGCAACAAGGTGTCGATTACGTTCGATCCGTTTAATTGCATTCAACTGGAACTGCCGCAGCAACTGAACCGCCACATAGAAGTCATTTTCGTCCCAAGCGAGCCTGGCAAGTCCATGACTCGGTATCTCGTCGAAGTACCCAAGAAGGGAAGTGTTCTCTTGCTGAAGCGAGCGCTGGCCAAGCTCTGTGGAGTGAGCCCTAGCGCTCTCCTGGCAGCAGACATTTATCAATCGATGAGCTACCGGGTCATCGGGGATACGGAGCGGCTGAACCGACTACGAGAAGATGATCGGATCCTCATGTACCAAGTGGACTACATGCCAACTGACAAAACTGTGCAATACGGTTTTCTTTATCACCGAGTTGAGTCTTCCCTGACGGGCGACCCGCTGCTCTTCACCTACACTGCTTCATCTACGTGTGCGGAGATGTTGGAGAAGTGGAGTGATTTATTGAGTTCACACGTCTCTCAAAAATCAAGCGCGAAGATTCCCAGCAACATGCTATCTCAATGCGTGTATCTTTCGGACCGCGATGGTATGTACTTGCGCAACGAACCCGTTCCTTTCGCTACTGACGCGAAATTTTCCGACTTCGCTACGCTACATGATGACGAGTCATCTGATGAGTTGGTGTTCGCCACGGTTGCCTGGTCCTCCTCGATGTTGTCCTCGTCAGCGTCTCCTCGGCCTGATGTTGAAAGGATCGTCAACCATGAGAGCATACGCGGGAAGTCGAGCGGATCTCGCGCACATGAAGGCATTTCTCTGGATGACTGCTTCAGGAACTTCGTGAAACCAGAGACGCTTGATCAGGCAAACTTATGGTACTGCAGCAAGTGCAAAGAACACCGTCAAGCGCGCAAAACCATGGAGATGTGGCGCCTACCCGACGTGTTGGTGCTGTCGCTCAAGCGGTTCGAGTACCGCAATGAGATCCTGCGCGACAAGCTGGACGTGTACGTTGACTTCCCGTTGGAGGGTCTGGACATGTCGCCGTACTGTCTCGAGAAGAGCAGCGGCAAGGACCACCTAAGCTACGACCTGTTCGCAGTGAGCAACCACTACGGCAGCATGGGCTTCGGCCACTACACGGCTTATGCCAAGAGCTGGAAGGACGGCGACGGCGAGATGTTCCCGGGCTGGTACACGTTCGACGACAGTCTCGTGACACCGGCGATGCCCAGTCAGGTCAAATCCAACGCAGCCTACATTTTGTTCTACAAGCGCAAGAACCTCCAGGCCGAGCCGATCCCCAAGCAGGCCCCGAAAGCCGAGGCAAAGCAGAGTTAGCTGCATACCGCCAGTGAACGCCTAGTATCGAGAGCAGAAGGACAGATACTAAGACCAATGTAGACACGCTATTAGACAGATTCCCGTAGCGTCAAATTACCGTTCCCGTTTCGAGCAGTACCGTGACAGGTACGCAGCAAACCAACGAGCCAACTCAAAACCGAAATGACTGGAGTTTGTATAGAAATCGCCCCGTCTAAATTAATAATCTCGTCATCCACCCACAGTTGCCTTCAATACTGTACATCTTGGATATGACGATGGCGACGGCGGCGGCTCCGCCCAGGGCGGGCGCGAGTGAGGCGACTACAGTGTTCCACGACGAGCCGTGGACGGCGGAGGTGGCGCGCCTGCTGCTGGAGGTGGACGAGGGCTGGGTGGGCTACCGCGGCGACGCGGCCTGGAGCTGGCACGAGGAGACGTACACGGCGTTCGCGGCCGTGTGCGCCGAGCGCCGCTGGCCGGCCAACTCACAGGGCGCGTGCGTGGCCATGCTGCACGCATTGCGCACGGGCGCCGTCAACATGAAGCTCAGCCGCGCCACGCGCAGCTCCGATGGCTGCGCGCAGTGGTCGCTGGTCGAGATGCGCGAGCTGGGCGCGCAGATGCGGCGCGTGGTGGACGGCCAGCTCCCCACGGCGCGCTGGTCGGCGCAGCTCGTGGTGTTCGTGGCTGCCATGAGGGCCAAGGACGCCAGCTACAGCATCGACGGCCGCTCGGTCGAGGACTTTGCCGTCCGCGCGGGCAAGTACGTCCCCGACCCGATCTTGCGGGTCATCGACCCGAACGGAGACAACGGCAAGACGCCACCGACGGAGGTGGCGAATAGGCGGAGGGCGCCAACGCCGGAGCCACAAAACAGGACGACAACGACGGCGTCAAAGGACGCTCGCAACGATGCACCACGAGCTGCAGTGGCCAACACCAGGAACCTACAGAGATCACCGACACTCGAGCTTGAAGAACGACAAAAGAAAACGACAACGACCGCGGAAGAGTCGAAGAGCGCTGGTAGTAGTGAGCCGCTAGCCTCACCGGGCAACACTAGAAAAGCACAGAGGTTGCCAACGTCGGAGCCTGAGGAACGACAAAAGAGGGCGAAATCTCAAACCAGAAAATCGGCGGCAGCGAAGGACGCTGCGGTGGCGCAGGCTAGAAAGACACGAACGCCGACCCTGGAGCGTGAGCGGCAAAGTCGAACGACCTCCCAAAAGAGACAAACAGCGACGACGGTGGCGGAGAAGGACAGTAAGAAGGTTCTCATGGTCAATACTAGAAAATCACGGAGGACGCTGACGCCGGAGTCGGAAGAACGGCGAACGAGGGTGCCAAAAGGGCAGGCACAGACGGCGAAGGAAGACGCCGATAGTGATGACGCTCCACTTATTGCGGTGGCCAAGACGAGGAAGACACGGAGAACGTCGGAGCCGGAAGACCGGCCAAACGTGACCAGACAAACGGCAGCAATGAAGGACAGTGATGATGAACCGCTAGTGCCACGCAGAAGCACAAGATCGCAATCTACACGAAATGACAGTGATGATGAGCCGCTGGCGACACGCAGAAATACTAGATCGAAATCTGCGCGCCAGGCTCAGAGCAAGAAGAGAGTCCGTAAGAGGAGTGTTGAGTCGGATGGAGACGACTCATATCATGACCCGACATCGGAGGAAGACAGGGACGCGTTCTGGCTGCACCCATTGGAGACGGAGGAGGACAGTGTCCCTGCTACTCAAGAGGTCACGAGTCAAGGGAATTGTTTCCTCAGCTAGCAGAGCAACCAACTTCTATCAACCCTACCTCTGCAGGTCAAGGTCGACCTCACGGTAAAACCCAGCGGCCTTCCTACGCGTCAAGTCACCATGAAGAACCACTGACTGAAGCACAACCATCTCCTCGCCAGAACTCACCAGCTGAGCATTCACCATCTCCTACAAGTGAAGACCCACCGGTTGAACAGCGTGAGCCTCCGCGCGAAAGTAGCCAAGTTCGAAAGTGTCGCCAAGATTTAGCCGAGCAAGCGCGAACTATGAATGATAGGCAGCGTAGCATGTCGCCAGCACGACAACCGAGCCGCAAGTACCAGCGAGGCCAGAACAACGATCGTGTGCACACTGACGGTCGATCCAGCAACAGCACGCTTTTCCGCAGCCTCAACCCGTACGACCGGCCGGGGAAGCCGTGGGGCGAGTTCGTGGTTGAAGTGCTGCTCGCAGAGAGAGCCGCCCGCAACGAAGACGAGCTGGACTACGTGCAGTTCGTGAGAGGCCTCTATGAGATTTAGGCCGCGTCGTTGCTGCCTCGAAACGCTTACCGCTTAGTCGAACTGCTCGCAAGCACACGACCATCGTGCGCGTGCAGACGACGGACCAAACCGAACTGATTGCACCACCAGTACCTACATGCATTTGGAGTTGGAGCTGCTAGCATCGTGTTCTTCCTACAATTGGTGCTCTCCTTTGTTGCGTCTGCTGCTGCCCGGTCGTCGGCTGTTGCCTCCGGCGGACCGTTGGGCGCTCCTGCTACTGGAGCTACTACTGCTGGACTTGCTGCTCGAGCCGAGCCCGGACCTGGAGCTCGAACTGGAGCTGGTGGCAGATCTGGAGCTGCCTTCTCGTCGCGAGCTGGAGCTGGAGCTGGAGCTTGACGCCGGGTTCTTGTTCTTCTCGGCGCGACGCCGCGCCTGTGCGCGCTTCTTCTTCTTCTCCTCCTCCGACATCTCGTACTTGTAGAACTCCTTCTCGGCCGACGGCAGGTTGCCCGGCTGCGGCGACGTGGGCGACTTGCCGGTCTTGAGCCCGGCGATGCGGTTCTTGGCCAGCACCAGCGCGCTCGCGGCCTTGACGCGGCCGGCGGACGCGACCGTCGCGGCGGTGGACGCCGCCGTCGTGGCCTTCTCCTTGCCCACGGTGGCGGCCGAGGACGCCACCTGGAAGGCCTGCGACGTCTTGACCTTCTCGCGGCCCAGCGTGGCGGCCACCGTGGCGCTCTGGAACGTCGAGGAGCTCTTGGCCGCCGCCAGCGCCTGCGTGCCCTTCTCCTTGCCCATCTCGGCCGCCGCCGCGCCCGCGAAGTACAGCGTGTTGCCGGCGCGGTTGGCCATGCTCTTGAGGTTGTTCAGGTCCATCATGAACGGGACGCAGGGAGAGCCCGGAGACCGTGTCTTGTCGACTAACGTCAGCGATTTCGATTATGGCCGGAAGCGCGGGCTCTGCCGTAGAATTCAGGTAAAATACCCATAATGACAGGATTCACCAGCCAATCATAATGAGCGAAGACTGTACATAACGACAATGATTGGGTAAATACCTGATGAGAATATGTCGAGTTTTATGGTGGTTGTCCGGGTTTTGGTGTAGAGGCCAGACGCGGTTGCCGTCAAGCCGCGACCAGCTCGCCGAAGCGAGTACGGAGCTGGTAATACGTGCAGTCTACATTGTACTTGCAGACTCTACAAGTACAAGCTGTAGATGCCGTTAGCTGGATTGGAGCCATCGGGACGCGGAGCAATGCGCGTTCCACGTTCTGATTTCTGGCAAGCCAAGAATCCAGCGCGAGGCTTTCGCCGGAGATAAGGCCGCGCTGCCCATGACTTGGCTTCCCGATTCACCCCGCAGCACGTGGCTGGGCACCAACGCGATGTTTCTGATCCGGCGAGAGATTGGAGCACGAACAGCGACGGATACAGACAGCGTAGTGGGATACATGTAGCACCGCGCTGCCTGGCAGCGCCAGCGCAGCCCAAATCCGATTACAATTTGAGACGAAGCCTCTCATTCAACGATAAGCTTAGCGCTGAATGTGCGAATCAGAATAATTACGTTACGTTTTGGCGCTAACAACGATTCAACATTATTTTAGTTTTCTGAGTTTTGTGAGAACTTTGAGCCGATTTTTAGACGTGGCTACAACACAAAGAACTTGGCCCGTGTGCTCTGAATCAAATACTTGAAGTACTAAACACTCCTGCCAGGCTACACGAAGCCCTAGTTCGTTCGGGTCGACTAAGACATCGACGTCAGGGCTGCCGTCGAAGGTGCGTGCCTACAGGATACTTGCTACAGGTGGCTGTACACGACGCCGACGAGCAGCATGGCTGAGAGGGTGGCGGTGCCCGCCACGACCTTGTCCGGGTAGCGCATGCAGTACAGGACAATGTCGCCGAGCAGCTTCGAGTCGAAGTGCTGCGCGTCCGGACGCATGGGGAGCGGTGAGCCCGCTGCCTTAAACAGCTCCACCACACTGCGCAGCGTCAATCCCCAGAGGACAAAGTCCTTCACCTCGCGACGCGGGAGCCGCTCGTCGTCCGGTGGCGGGTGGTCGGGTCTCGGCAGGTAAATGCAGTCGAACTGCATGTTGCCAAGCACCTTCTTCGCCAGCGCCAATATCTGCGGGTGCATGCGCAGACTCATGAGACTGTCTTCCAGCGGGTACGAGAGGATCTGGTATCGCCGCGTATTGAAGATCTCCTGCACGTCCACCCAGAACACGTCCGAGATCTCGGACTCCTGCACCTTGGGCTTGTAGTCGTGCTCGTCTGCTGCAACGTCAATGAAGAAGACTGCGGCAACAGATGTCAGCTCTGTCGATTTCGACAGTCAAACGAACCTCCATTACCTTGCGTGCTGACGCTGAGCGAGCGCAGGTGTGTGTTGATAGGCGGCAAGTTGCCGATCCAGTGCACATGCCTATTAACATTTGGTAATTTGTCAAGATAGGTACAAGGTCACATCACATATCCACCCCTGACGCCTCACGTACGGGCTCGTGAGGTCCAGCCCGACCTCCTCCATCGTCTCTCGCTGCGCCGTCTCACGGAGTGACTCCCAGTCCGTCCACTCCTCCGACACGTCGTCCAGCGCGCTAAGATCCATCTTGGTCTTCTTCTGGCGGCGGCCGCCGGGGAACGCCACTTGGCCACTCCACGTGTCCTTCTCGTTCACCGTGCGCCGCACGAATAGCAGCTCCAGCGAGCGCTGCTCCTTCTCCTTCCACCGGAACACGGCTGCCACGCTCGCACGCTGCAATGGCAGCAACAATAGCAACAATAGCAGCAGCAACGCCAGTCAGTGGAGGATTTCTGGACGGTCTCAGCTCAGTTGAATTCCCCCGTCCTCACCACGAACGGCGCGTCGTGGCGCGGCGGCAGCTGCTTGGCCAGATTGCGCTTGAGCAGCGGCACCAGCGACGTCACCACGCTCTGCTCCACGAACCTGCGCGCGCCGGCAGAGCTCATGGTGTCCGTCCGACCGATCGATGCGCGGGCTTGACCAGTTGAAGGGGACTGTTGACGTGAGGTGACGGAGGAGCTGGTCGCGGCTAGGGCTACGCAGCATACAAACCGCAGCATGTTTCAAATCGTCCCGTCGAGATGGCTACAGCCACTCTATCGGGGATCACTCCCCACTTTGTGACGTTAGGAACAGCAATAACTCGAAACTGATTTGACCGACTCGGACGGAGGTGAGTGAGGCAGCGTGTCGAGGCCTGGGAATGGAGGCTTCCGCGGCGTCTCCGCCCGTGCGCGGGGCTCGTTCGCGTCCCTAGACGCCGGATCTCCCGACGCTCCCCGGCCCCGGTGCGCCGCACCTGGACCCGCAGCAGCCGCACGACGGCGGCACAGCACGCGGCGTCGGGCACCTCCACGTCGCTGTCCGACGCCGTGGGCGCCAACCTGCTGATGCAGCTGATCCCCATCCACTGGGACGGGCCGGCACGCAAGAAGGGCGACTGGCTGCCGCGCTGGGACGACGTGTACCTGAGTCTGGACGGCGTCATGCTGCGCGTGTTCGAGTCGCGCGGCCGCTTCCTGGAGGTGCTGGAGCTGGAGCAGGAGCAGCAGCAACAGCAGCTGCAAGACAGCGCCGCGAAGCCCGTGGTGATCGACAAGAAGCACTGCTACACGGTCACGGCCGTGGACAAGGAGAACGTGGGGCGGCCGCACGGCTTCCACGTCAAGACCAAGGAGAAGAGCAAGCCGCTGCACCTCGTGGTGGACAGCGAGCTGGAGCGGGTGCTGTGATCCACCTGCTCGGGGCAGTGGTGGACCAGGTGCAGGAGGTGCTGCCCAAGGCGCAGAGGTGAAAGCCGTGGGCTCCAAGGTCGAGAGCTCGCCCAGGAAGACCATGACTTTGGCGCCGCTGTCCTCCGAGGAGACCGAGGGTGCAGACGTTGACGTTGCTGGGCACGCCCGTAAGTGTGGAGCTCAGCATGTTCTACGACGGCTGGGGATGCATTCCAAGCGCGGAAAAATTTTGCACTGCTGATGCCGAGTTTGCATCCGAACATCACGTTGACGTCGAACTACCCGCCGAGTGTTCCTATTGCGGGCGAATATCACGGACTGTCGGGTGTGCTGGCCTTTTCAATTTACATTGCTCCATGGATGTATCGCACTATGAAGTGGAGCACGTGGCACGACGTGGGGATCTGGCGGTCGTTTCTGGCCGCGAAACGATACGAAGTGCGGAGAGCGGAAGGCGATTTCGCCACTTGTGGAAGCATGAACTGCGGTTTGAGGCTGATGGACGAATAAGCCATATTAATATTTTAGCGGATAAGACGGCCGCGGCCGTGGCATTTGCCAACGGCGGAGGAACTGGAACAGGTGCAGTGACGAGTGAGGTGAAAGGGCCAGCATTGGCTGCACTTCCGCGCGAGCGTGAAAGGCAAACCAGCAGTCCACCAGGCGAGATTCGTGTGGTGTGTATATCTGGTGAGAATTTCCGAAGACGCAAGCCTGCAACAGGGGAGGTAGTGGATACAAGGTGATAATTGGGCTAAATGAATTCCCACACCTCACGACCAAAGCACCTGGGACGAAAAATACGAGCAGTACCAGCAGGGGATGTGACCACTATTAGCACGGACGGATTGAACCGTGTGGGCTCGTGGAAATCGATTCGACGCGGGGTAAAGAGCAGTGGCGGCAAAGGACCGTTTTGGGCTGAAACACTGCACCTAGAGTTTTCCGGCGCTGTTCCTGGTTCAACGGCTACGTTATGCGTCGACGTGTGGAGCCTTGTCATCGGCGATGAACTTGTAGGCTGTGCTAAGGTAAACTTGGCTGATTATTTGGGCTCCTCCGAGGAACGGAAGGCAAATCGCATCTGTGGCTGTACCGAAGTGGTTTGATATCTACCGAGCCGAGACATTCGAGAAGGGGCGAGGGATGCGATAATGGAAGCTGTGGGCTCTAGAAATTAGTATCCCAGCTTTGCCGCTTACATAGAGGAGGATGACTCGATGGACGAAGATGGCGATGTGAGCATGAGTGAAGAAGGAGAGCTGTCTGTCACTTCGACGGACGGAAGCACTCCTATAATGAGTGGAAGAACGCCAAGACATCGTAAAAGTTTCGACAGGCTACAGGAACTACACAAGCAAACCGGCTCAGGTCGACGGGTTTCTGAACGCTATTCTCATGCTGGTTTTGATGCCCCGGTGGCTTTGAAATGGTAGAGGCTGCAGATGCTGCGGATAAGCAGAACAAGAAGTCTTCGGAGGAGGAGGAAGAAATGTACACGTTTACAGTAGCATCGACCAAGTTCCGCGTGTACAGACGATATCAGCTTATTCGTGCGATCGGTCATGGCGCGTACGGGGTAGTAATTGCGGCAAGCGACCAAGTCACAGGAAACTCGGTGGCAATTAAGAACATCCCCGTACATTTGACGACCTCGTAGATGCGAAGCGCATCGTACGCGAGATTCGGCTCATGAGGCATTTGCGCCACCCACACGTTGTTTCTGTCCTGGACGTAATGCGCCCGCCATCGCTTGCTAACTTTGAGGACACATACATCGTCACCGACCTCATGGAAACCGACTTGCATCGAGTTATTAACTCACCGGAGGCGCTATCAAGCGACCACATCGCTTTCATCACGTACCAGTTGCTGTGCGGATTGCGCTATGTTCACTCCGCGCACATTATTCACCGCGACGTGAAGCCGTCCAATGTGCTGATCAACCGCGACTGCCTGGTCAAGCTTTGCGATTTTGGACTGGCACGGGGCATCGACATCCGTCCGGTCACGCCAAACAGTATCGATGGGAGCAGCACACCAAGCAGCCAAGATGGGGAGGTTGCATTAGACGAAGCCTTGACAGAGTACGTGGTGACCCGGTGGTATCGCGCACCTGAGCTTCTGCTGGCGAGTCGGTACTCGACGGCAATCGATCTGTGGGCTGTAGGATGCATCATTGCGGAGATGTTCACCCGCAAGGCGCTGTTCCCCGGCCACGACCACGTACATCAACTGCACTTGATCCTCCAGCTTGTGGGTAGCCCGCCTCCCGACGATATGGGTTTCGTCACCAACATGAAGGCCAAGCGGTGGATGGCGCGTCAGCAACAAGAGGTCCAAGCCAGCTGAACAGCGTGTCCGAATGCCCCAACCGAGGCGCTGGACCTCATGACGAAGCTGCTGCAGTTCGACCCGCGCAAGCGCATCACGGTGGACGAGGCCATCGCTCACCCGTTCCTGGCGCCATGCCGCACTGATGGTGTTGATATGGGCTCGGGCGTCTGGCGACGAGTGCGTTCGACTTCTCGTTCGAGCGGGAGAACAAGGGTAATATGGACAAGAACACATTGCGCCGACTCATTTTCGAGGACGTCTGCCACTTCCACCCGGAGGCCACGGCTGAGCTGGAGCAGTTCACGAAGGAGCAGGAGCGGCTGAGGCGCTTAGAGGAGGAAAAGCGGAGGAAGGAGGAGGAGGCCCAGGCCAAGAAGGCAGCGAGTCGGGCCGGGAAGAGCTGGGCGGTCAGCGTCTAGCGCTAGACTTTAGCATGCAATGCAGCGCCGGTAGGCTGACGTCAGGTCATACGAAAAGTATCATTAACGAGTTGGAGTTGCAGCGTGCTCTCTGCAGACGCAGCGGTCGAAGCAGCATTTTGGTGAATCGCTGCGGGTTTTGGACACCGACAACGCTGCAACGGGGTTCCACAAATGACTACTGCACAGTATCCGATAACGCATTCTCCACTTATCGGATACCTTGTTTTAGGCGCAGGGAATGTTGAAAGCAAGTCAACCATAGCGAGTCGCAATGCGACGGGGTGTCTTCCGTGCTGCAAATTGCAGTGCAAAGTCTTCCCTTGGCAACGCTGCCATAGAGATGTCCTCATCCGAAGACGTCCACAACAAATCGATAGTACGTCGCGCCACGTTCATCGCCGTGGAGATTACAGTATTAATAAGCAACGTCAGGTGACGGAGTAGACAAGCCAGTCGGGTCATTGCCGCTTAACAATGCTCGCTGTGCTCAGCACAGTGTGCTGCGCAGGTCAGGGGTGAGTGAGGGCGCTGTTGGTGCGCATTTTCGCGACTGCGCGTGTTGCCCCTGGCCAGGGGCCCTGGGCTGCCCTATTGCCGCGTTGTGCAGGGCGCGCTCGGCCGTCTGGGTGGCGCTTATGTCGGCAACTGGTCAAAGAGGCAGGGACAGGTATCAGGGTCCGAGTATTGTAGGTCCCGCGCCGGCCGTGTCCGCGGTCGCACACCGCAAGACGCGTGCATGGGCCTCTGCATCCAGGCCGGGCGCGTGCACCGGCCAGCGGTGTCGCAAAGCAGGTCCCTCGCCACGACAGCGGAGCTCTTCGTGCGCTCGTGCGCCAGTCTGCTGCAGCGAAAGAATTCTCGCCAGTCTCCGGCTCCGGCGTCGGGCGCCCCGCTCACTCACACCTCACCCGCACGTGCCGGCGCCGGCAATTCCCGGCACGAGGCTCTGATCGCACGAGCGAACGAGCGCTGCGGGTGCGGCAGTCGCGAGACCATGTGCCCGCATTACTGTGCAGTGCGTCCACATCAACGCGTGAACACGGCGGCCAGCTTGGCGAGGCGTGCATTGCGCGGGCTGCTTCGCCGCCAGCAGCCCGCGGCCACGAGCCGGGCCGCAAGTTGAAGCGGCCGCGATTTGTACAAATCGCGGCGCCTGTCATTCGGCGATCCGGTGTGCGAAATGATACCGACCCGCAGCAGCAGCCAACGCTTACCAGCGACGCTAAGACGCGGACGCAAGCGCGTATTGCCAGCGTAAAGTCGTCGAGGCGATGACCAGGCGACGACAGGCTGTTGCGCGAATCGCGGCGACTGGGTGCACGCAGTCCAGGAATCCACCCCCACGAACGAAAGTGCCGTTCGGACCCAATGCGCAAAACATGCTCCTTCTCCCGCGTTTTCCTCTGTAGCATTGCCATAGATTTGGACTTGGCTCTTGCATCCCAGCACAACATGACACAGCGCTCAAATCATCGTCCCATCAGAAACCACAACCCATACTGCCCCAGAAGCGGATGATTCTGGTTCGCCAGGTTGCAACTTTGGCCGAGCACTGAGTTGCCTCATAGGATGCAGCTTCGTGCGCTTGTGCTCTTTGCAGCGGAAGAGTCGGTGCGTGCACACGAATGTCCACACACGCCCGCAACCGAGAAAGCCTCGCCATGGCCTTCTACAGTGTGTAGCGTCGCGGCCGCGCCGCCGCTGATCACCATCGAGCAAATACGCAGCGGCGCCTCGTGTTCTTGTCTTCTTCACCCGCTGCACAGCAAAAGCTGACACAGCCTCTACGGCCTGTCGGCGCCATAGGTATGAGTCGAGCCCCTATTCCTGCCAGCCCGCTCCCGGCTCGAATTTGTGTATTTTGATGTCGCTTTTTGGCCCCCGGCTCTTCTCCATGGGCTGGACAGAAATAGCCGCGGTCTCTCTGTTGTAACCTAGCTGGCAATTTGTAAGCCTCGGTCGCTTCCTGCCAGTCCAGCTCTTCCTGGTGCGAGTCGAGTCGGGGGGTGTCGCCGCTCCTCGGATCTTCGCCATCGCCATCAGCTCGGCTCGCTGTCGGATTTGCGGCCGGGATTCTTGGCCCGCGCTGTCCTCTGCAGCTCGGCTGCCACCACCTGGCGCCGGATCGTTGAACCTGCTGACGCGGCTGCGGGTTCCGCTGGTGGCAGGCTGTTTTGCCAGAAGGCTGCAGACTGTCGAGTCGGTTGTCGGCTTGCAGCACAAGAGAGCTTGACCACCGCAGTGCGGCTCTCACCCGGAGCAGCGAAAACGCCGATCCACCCGCCCAGACACTTTGCAGACGTGGGCCGAGCGAGCTTTTGCTGCTGTGTACAGACAGCACCAGACAGCAGCCGAATCCATCGATCGACCTACTGCCCTGCAATACACCACCGCTAGATATCATGAGCTGCATGTGCTGGGGAGACGCCGAGCGCACGCGCAAGCTCAAGCAGGCGCACCGAGGACAGCGCGCCTTCGACGCCCACAAGAAGGACAGCGACACGTGCTCGGGCGGCCGCACGAGCTGCTCCAGCAGCCACGACGCCCTCTGGGATGACGACGACGTGTCCACGGCCGGCTCCGACGACGGCGGCTCGGTCTCCAGCTCGACGAGCTCGAGCTCGCGCGGCGGCTCGCCCGTCTCCAGCAAGACGCCGACCTCGGGCCGCTGCAGCTCGCGCTCGAGGCGTGCCACGCCAACTGGACGGAGAAGCGGGCCGAGCAGAAGGCCCTCCTACAGCAGACCATGCAGCCCCGCTGCCCAGCGGATCGCCCGGAGCCCACAGGACGAAGGACCAGGAGGCCTACTTGAAGACGCTGCGCCGTTGCCGCCGTCATTGCGCCGCGTCGTGCCCATCGTCGTCCCCGCCGAGCTCGCGCCGCCGAGCGAGTACGACCTGCGCAGCACCAACGGCCTCATGAAGTGCGTCAACGCCATCGCGCCGCTGCCGACGCCCGAGCAGCTGAGCGCCAAGCACCTCGTGATCAACGAGCTGCAGCGCGTCGTGGACATCTGGCTGCGCCGCACGCTGGACGCGCTCGAGGGCGCGCCCGAGACCAAGTCCACGGAGACGGCCACGCTGCTGCTGGGCGGCAGCTGGCACCTCAAGGTCGGCATGGCCGAGTCGGACCTGACGTCGTGGCCTTCATGCCGCACGCGGTCACGTCCGAGATCTTCTTCAGCTCGCTGTGCGAGCACTCCGGCAAGGAGGCCTCGGTCTCGGACCTCGTCGCCAGGAGGAAGGCGGCCGTGCCGGTGCTGTCCTTCCAGCTCAACAGCGTGCGCGTGGACTTGTTGTTCGCCCGCTACGCGCAGAAGCAGGCAGTGCCCAAGCACCTGCCGTTCCTGCCTGGAGATGAAATGCAGGTCATGCGCGGCATGGACGCGACGTCGGTCCGCTCGCTGTCGGTGGCTCGCGTGGCGTCCTCATTCTCGAGCTGGTGCCCAACGCCAGCGTGTTCCGCTCGTGTCTGCGCGTGATCCGCCTCTGGCGAGACGCCGCGGCCTGTACTCGAACAAGGCCGGCTACCTGGGCGGCATTTCGTGGGCTCTGCTGGTCTGCTTCGTGTGCCAAATGTTCCCGCGTGCGAGCGTGGCTTCGATCGTGCATCGGTTCTTCTCCCGGTGCTGGCGTCGTGGCGCTGGCCGACGCCCATTCTGGTGGCGCACCTGTCCAACGGCGGCAACGCCGACAATGTCCAGTGGGACCCGCAGCACAACATCCACGACCGAGCCCACCTCATGCCGATCATCACGCTGGCTTCCTGCCGTCAACACGGCTGTAAATGTAAACATATCGACTCTGCGCGTGCTGCGCGAGGAGTTCGCGCGCGGCCAGCGCATCATGGACGACCTGCGCCGCCGGAGTCTCAGCCACCCGTCGTCGTGGAACCAGCTCTTCACCCCACCGAGGTGCTTGTACGATACGACCACCACATTGCCATCGAGTTGCGCGCACCGAACGAGGAAGCTCTGGCCGAGTGGTCGAGCTTCGTCGCCAGCCGCACTCGCAAGCTAGTGGAAACTTTGCAGCATACGCCTTCGGTGGCCACCCTCCACCCTCTACCTGAGATCGTTCGACCACAAGGCCGAAGCAAAGGAGAACGAGGTGGTCGGCTACTACTTTATTGGATACACTATCAACGCACCCCGTCGCCGCAGCCTCGGCGTGGAGATCGCAGACATTCTTCTCGGGCGCCCGCTTCCAGAAATGCCGGGAACGGAGGAGCTCGCTAGAAATTGCGTGACATCAGCGACGCGGTACTTCCTCGCAACGGAGCTGGACGCTGCTGCTGAGAAGAAACCCGGCATGGAAGTCGAGATCAACTACCGCTCGTGGAACGACCTGCCCAGTGCCGTCTTCCTGGTGGCCGCACTGCTGCTGTCGGTGAACGCGCGAGGTTTATTCTCAGCCAAGCGCATCATGTGAATCTCGCCCTGGGCTTGTGTCGCTAGGGGTATGAATATGAACATCGTTCGAGCGGTTCTTTGGCAATGGCGTGATGGAAGAACTTCCCATCTATCACGGCACGGAAGCTGGAGGAACGCATGCGAGATATTTAAGAAAAGTTAATGCAAAATACGAAAACATTCACACAACACTGGCTGAGGTTTGATCGACAGTCTGCATTCGTAGCAAGCAAGACTCTTTGATTGACTCCAACTGCACGCCTACCGCCATGGTTCCAGATGGTGTCTTGATTCTCATAGCAAAATGTACCGCGATATCATGGCCAGAAGCTCGTCGTCGGCAATACCGCTGAAGTCCAGCGAGGCCACACGGTGCTTAATGGGTGTGCGATCGACTCACACGTCTTCGATTCCGCGCTTCCTCGAGACATTGGACGGGTTGTTTTCTTTCACAAAACTGTTGCCATCAGCCACTGGGTCTTCAAACTCCAGCACGGGAAAGTCGGAGAAATCGTCGTCTACGCTAGTCGAATCCATCACCTTACTGCTACTATCTCGCGCGCTACCTCCGGGGCTTAAACTAGCATCAGATGAAAGGCGCGTGTCGGTAATTGTTGATGGACGAGATTCTAACGCGGGAAGAGACAAACTGCTCGACTCTTTCAAAGTCACTGTTGGAGCTTCGTACAACATGTTCTGCTGACCCATCGAAGTGTCGGACTGGGTATCATTTTCCGCTCTCACCGGTGCATACACCGTAGACTCACACCCGCGTTGTTCGGACTGTTCTCGACTGCTGTCAACCCATCCATCATCCGAGGCGGACCGTTAGCTTCTCCTGATTCCGCATCGCCAAAGATGCCTCGTGAATGCTGCCGCGGGTGTCCATTTCGCTGAAAGACGTCCACCGAGCTCCAGTGTACTGATTGTCTGAGCTTTGTGTCAAAGTACTAGACATTCCCACAGCGTTGCCTTGAGTGGATGGTACACTAGGTGAATACGTTGCAACACTTGCTCGCATCGCTGGGGATGACCTCGACGTTACTGCAGCCTGGGACACTTGCGGTGTTGACCCACTTGACAAAACTTTCTGCACGATTGGAATCACGCTCACGTGCATGAAGCGCTCAATAGAATTGAGCACTTCAAACTTCCTTGGCTGGACATTTGTTGGCGGCTCGTTCAGGATGTTCAACACCATGCTAATGTTCTGCATCATTGACTGGGCTTTCATGCTGTAGATCGAGTTGGGAGGTGCAGTATTGTGTGCTAACGCTCGCTGCGCAGTCCGCAATTGATCTTCATACGAAGTCTTCAAGTTTCGGATCCTTTGCCAATACAATTGTGGGTTCTCCCAGGTCCCGTCTGCTTGAGTAGGTTGCATTGCTTGGGGTTGACTGCTGTTGCGAGTATGGGTATTGCGGCATTTGTTGCTGTTGCTGGTGCGGCAGTTGCGCCATTCGCGAGTTGCTGCGGTCCCGAGCTCGCTCCATCTCAGCTTCAGCGGCGATGTTCGGGCTGGCAAAGTCCCTCCGCCGATCATAGGCGAGTTGTATGGAGACTGAAACCCAGCTGGGCTTCCCATGTTGCTCGCAGCAGTTTGTTGCTGTGCAGCAAGCCGAAGCTCAAGTTGCTTTGCTTGATTTTGCCACCGAGCCAGTGCGCTCCTTTGGTTCCACAGCAGCTCTATTAGCACCGATTTGTCCAAATGCTGGATTTGGGCCGTGAACTCCTGGAATGTTGTAACTCGCGACTGGGGCGCATCGATCCAGAGTGTTGCATTTGCGCCTGCTGGTGCTGCATGTGGAAGTTGCCTTGCTGCTGCTGTACCTCCATCATGTTCCGAGGGATACTCTGGCTTGCCATCTCACTGACATTGCTATGAATTGCGAAATTCTGGCTGGTTGGAGGCGTCATCGACGAAGTCGGATAGAACTGGTTCCCCATCTGCTGCAGATTCTGCATGCTCATGACTCGACTCAGGTGTTCTGCTGTTGGTGCGATTGCATTCCGTCGCGTCCATATCCTTGGTTCTGGTTCTCCATCAGAGACTGAAACGACACATCGCCACTCATCGATTGGCGCGGGGTGGAGAACGACGACGACCTGCCGCTGCAGTTCACCTGCTCCTGCTCCTGCGCCTTCGCGAGTGCTTGGGCGTACTCATAACTGTGAGACTGCGAGATCTGGTTCTGCGAGTATCCACTGTCCATCCCGCTCGACACAGCAGGCTGCTGACCTTGCTCGCTTTGGTAGCTCTGCGCGGGGTCGTTGGTATAGACCGGCGCGTTGGCCTGCTCCAACTCGAACTGCATGAGCTTGTGGATCTCGTGGTCCATCGCCGAGACGTACTGGTGCTATAGTCCGCCGCAGCGACACAACAGCCGCAGAGAGCGTGAGCCCGTTGTTCCACAAAAGAAGAAACGATCGGGCGAGGAACTCACCCGCGTCGCTGCCTTCTGACACGCCTCCATCTCCACGTTCGTGGCGATCTGCCGGATCATGGCGTCGTCCTGGTTCGGGTGCGTGCTCTGCAACTGGCGGTACCTACAGTAAAATAAAATAAAAAAACAATAAAAAAAACCTTCAGCCACCCGTACCAGATCCTAGAAAGTCCGACAACGTTCCTACATTCTCTGCAGATAGGTTCTCCTCAGCTGCGTGTCTTGAGCGGGCGGGAGCTCCTCCCCAGCAGCAGCAGCTGCTGCTTCCTGCGTCTCCGCCTCCGCCTTTTCCGCCTTGGTCTCCTGCTTCATGTCTTCTCCTTCTCCTTCCTCCTCCTCGTTAACTGTAGCAAGAGAAGAAGACGGCGGCGGCGGCGGAGCGATCTGCTCGTTGTCCTCCTCCTTGTTCTTGTCCTTCTCCTCCTTTTGCCGGTGCTTCTCCTTCTTCTTGGGCTCCGCGTCCGGCGGCGGCTTGCGGTTGCGCGGGCTGGCGCGACGCCTGGGCGTGGCCGCCTTCTTGCCGTCCGTCGCCTTCTTGGGCCGCGGCGTGGTCTCGCGCGCGCGAGCCAGGCTTCCTGGGCTGCTGCGGGGTCGGCTTCGGCCTCGGCGGCCTGCATGGCTGGCTATGTCGGCTGACGCACGTCGACAACGCGCCGCTGGCTGGCGATGGCCCTTTCCGATCTGGGGACCTTTGGGCTTCGCGCGGCTCAGCTAATCACAGCGCGCGGAACGGAGCAGTTGAGTGCTGAGTTGAGTTGTTGAGTTGAAGGCAACCGGCCGAGTGGCAGACACTCGACCCGTTCTGTGGGCAACTGCGACACTGGCTGATCGAGTTGATCGAGGGTGGAGGACGGCAACTGCAACGCTTTGGTTAGAGAAAAATGCCGCGACAATTCGAGCCAGCAAGTCAGCCAACCCGCGCGAACCCAACTCATAACGCACTATTATAATGTAGCAGTTGCAGTTGTAGCATTAGAGCTCGACACAGAGGACCAGCCTTACCTGTGCTATAGGTGAAATCGATTATGTTCCGCCTACGAAGGCGAAGCGAGGTTTGGCTCGGTTGGACGGATTTGCGGCCGGCGCGAAATAAATTCCCACGTCACGATATGACGCTGCTTGGGACGGAGTTGCCAACTTGTGCACGGACCCCACCGGCGAGGGGGAAGGCCGCAAGAGTTTCCCCTGCGGCCACGCTTCGTTCGCGTGGGCAACCACGAGTCCCTGATGCTCTTCGTGTGGCGCGCACCGGTCTCCATCGCTGCATGGATCTGCACCACGCGCTGCATCGACAACTGGCACAAGGACAGTGGCGTGCGCTCGAGTTCCAGATCTAGTCGCGCTTCGAGTTCTAGGTCCAGGTTCCAGTCCAGTCTGGGGTCGGGTTTCCAGTCCGAACCTCGAGGGTCCTGAAGCGACCACCGAGGCGCGAGCAGCGAAAGTGTAGGCGGGATGCGCACACGCACGTTCTGCTGGTCGTAAGCTTTTTTTTGTATTACGACCGGTTGAACGTGCGTGCTCATCCCCACCCCCCTAAGTACGAACTTCCTCTTTCTGAAGTCGACCGCCGAAAGGTTTTCGGACAGGCCTCTCGCGAAGCGGGCGAATGTCGCCCTAGTCGGGACCTGACCGTCGCAGCTGCGCGAGGCGTCGCCGCAGCTCGCTGCGCACGTGCAGGCGGTCCACGCGCCGGGCCTCGAGCTTCGGCTGGGGCGCCGTCTTGGTCGTGAGGTGGATGTCCTTGCCGAACGTGAGCACGGACGTGCCCTCGCGCCGCTGCTGGGCCTTGTAGAACCGCCGGGCGAACACCGCCACCGACCGCAGCGCCGGGATGGCGCCCACCACGAAGGCCCGCAGCTCGTTCTGGTAGTACTCCCGCTCCCGCTCGACCCTGCTGGTCGCGATCGAGCCGGTCGCTGTGCGTCCTGAAAAGTAGCTCAGGTCGTCCACGTAGTGGCTCAGAATGTCCTCGAAGCGCCGGCGCTGGCCGGCAGGACAAGTCAGCAGCTCCCGCGACGTCGTTCTCCAGGAACAGCTCCGCCTGGGCAGAGCCGTCATCGATGACGCAACGCACCGTGGTCCCCAGGTACGTGCGCGTCTCGAACGCGGGATCAGATATCGCCCAGTGCTGCTGCCTCCACTTGCACTCCCGATAAAATGCAACCCCCGGTTGCGGCTCGGCGTGCTTCCAGCAACCGCGTCGCTTGATGAGCTGCAGCGCCTGATGACAGGAGCCACACTTCCGCTTCATCAACACGTAGCTGATGTGCATCACACCGACCACGTATCGGTGCAGTCGTCGGTCGACGTAGGAAGGAATGGTACAAGTCGTTCAGGAATGTCGTGGTCATGGAGCCGTAAAGCATGGCGTCTGATGGGATTGGTAGGCGGGCATCGTCCGGAATCGGTCGAGCTGCAGTCAGGTGGCTCCACTTCAGATACACCTTGTAGCTGGATCGAGCGATGAACCCCTGCAGCCGGGTGAACTCGATGATTCTGTTTACTTGAAGCGTAGCAAGAAGACCAAAGCGCGATGCATCCACGCGAATCTCCACAGTATCCAGGTGTTGGAGATCGCGGACGCGCAGGATGCATAGCAGTCGTTGACTGGAGCCACAAGCAGCACCTTCCTCGTTATCAACTTCTCGAGCTCGCTTCGTGCCTACTGTTCCGTTGGAGGATTGCTGGGTTGACGACGCCTGCCAGAAATATTTCTTCGTCGCGATTTTACCAATGATCGAGATGAGGTGAGCTTTGTGCAAACCTGGGTCCACCGTCATCACGATTGGCTGCTCTTCATCTTCGTCTTCGACGGATCCTTGAGACTGGTGTGAAAGTGGATGGTGAAGTAAATCGCTAACTTGAGATACCCCTTCTAGCAGCTCGATGAAATATCTGAAAGCGCTTATAGCCACGAGTTCCGATACCGATACTTCAATCGGCGTTTGGTTCACAAACTGTTGTTCCTTCGTGAAGAGCGCAGCGAGGTTGCCATGCACAGAATCGCCATTTGGAGGAACCAGAATACCGCTTAGATTTTGCTCACTGCTTTTGCAATTATTATGCTTCTCGCACCGCGCTTGCGTGAAGTCACCACATTTGATAATGATCGGGACAATGGAATCGCGTCCATTTTCAACTCGATAGACTCGAAACGGGCGTTCTTCTCTGTTCGGTTCTCCACTACTAGCACCACAAAATTCGGTAAGGTGTCGAAGCAAATCACGCTGTTTCCTCCAGCGAAACTTGTTGCTTCCAAATAGTCAACCGACGCCTTAATTGCTTGGTCTTCCTTGCTGTAATGGGATAGGGAGCGGTTTTCAATCTTTTGACTGTCTTCGATTGCTTTTATGCGGTAACAGCCACCCTTTGGAGATACCAATTAATGCACCGGGTATTTATCAAGAAGTCAGCAACGACAGCGGACATCATGAAAAGGTCACTTTGGAAATCCTGGGCAATAGGAAACAAGATCCCATGCACAGTGCGATATTCAGGTAACAGTCCAGCCCGCCGAATATCGGAACGTGGCAAAGCGTCAACGTGGGTCACCATAATCAGCAGTTCCTGTGTTTCGGTTTGAGTTTTGTCATCCGGTGAAAACTGATTCCGTCTCCATCGTGCATCGGGATGTACTCAATATTGGCTGCCGGGCAGCTCACACAACATATCAGGGGTAAGCTATCGACGTCTTGGCTTTGATTGTAGTCCTCGGTAGTAAGATTAAAAGTTCGGATTAAATACACGCCACGCTCGCCATCAAAATCTGTAGACACCATATTGCCACTCAAATGCAACGAGATCGATCCAGTACGATCATAGACTTCCAAATCTCCGCTATCGACATTTCCCCGAATGCATCCAAAAGAAGGCACCAATCTAAGCTTTCGGCTGGAATCTGTATCGAAACAGGACAATTAATCGTGCTGGAATCTCCAGCTCTCATTTTGAACAATTCCTTCACTTTACACTCTCCAAATGCCTGCAGCTCACGAATCGTCACTACTCGATTACATGTCAAGAGCTTTTCGCAAGGAAGTTGAATTGTGGGACAACTGTTCGCATTATGAGTATGACACTTCAAAAAGAGTGTACCGAGTGTCGCTGTCTTTTGATCACGACCGAAGTCAAACTTCAAACCCAGCTTCTTTGCCACATGTGATACTGCTTGCCGTCGTCGAATCCGTGAAAATGAAAGCAAAGAGGAACCAAACAGCAATATTTTTTCGTCTTCTCCGAAGAAAAATTTTGAATCCAGTAATTCCAGCACCTCCAGAAGCCACATCGACAGCACCATAGACTGACTGTGGAAATCGCCCAAACTTGACCATTTCTTGTGAGCCCTGTTTCGGCGAGAGCGAGTACCCACGGCAATGCAGGAACTACTCGGATCACTGAAAGCAGTGACAACAAAGTAACTCCTTGGACACAATCCGATCACTAACTTTCCGCCTACAGGAGTTGGCCAGCGGAGAACATGAGCCCCGCATACTCGAATGGTTGCGCCTTTGCGTATCCGAACCAGCTCGTGTGTATATGGGAAGTGAAACAAACAAACGATAACTTGCGTCCCATCGCTCCCCAAAAGTTCAATGCATTCATCCCACAGAAGTCGAGACACTTGGCCTTCGTAATCGAAGAGCTTTCCGCAGCAGAGAGATGCGAATGTCTTCGAATACCTACGCAAAGAATCATTAATCCACTGTGCTAAATGTCTTTGAGGTGAAGCTGGCCCTTGCCAAACGAGCCCAGACGTCTTCAACGACCCCTTTAAAGACTCAAGCGGGTCACCCGATTGGTGCCCATTGGTCGCTTGAAGCAGGAACATTTCACACTCTCGCGAGAGTACTTTCACCAAATCTGTCAGCAGCACAATCTTCCCAGGACAAAGAAACAGGTGCCATCGCATGCTCCGGACTCCGGTAAACATAACAGTCACCGCACTTTGCGTCGTTGAGTCATTGCAGCTCTGATGCTGCTCGATTTCCACGAAGAAGTGGCTGCTATCGCGATCTCTTTGCCTTGAAATCGGGCTCACGCTCGCCACACGACCAAAGACGCAATGAACACGTTTCCGCTTCTTGCTTTTTCTTGGCTGCTCAAGCCCATCACATCCTTCAGCCGTTGTAAATACCGAAATACCGTTTCCTACGCCACTTCCACTCGACCGTGCAGCAACGGCAGCCCACGGCTCAGTACCCGTATACAGTGGCGGATCCTTAGTCTCATAACTTGCTTCCAGAACCTCCACCACTTTTTCTCGTGGCCAATCCACAAAGTCGCCCTCAACCGGCATGAGTGACACTGGTTTCTCGTCATGCACTTCAAGGAACATGGAGCCCGCCGTTCGCACGCCGCCAAACGCCTTGTCCACCAGCACCCAGCGCTTCACGAGCACCAACTGATCCACCAGCTGCGGACTCGGGTCCAGCAGGAAACTTGGTAACTTTGCATTGTTATCACACAAATGCAGCGTGTCACAAGCGTCCACGTCCTCTCCGAAGTGCAGGAAGCCCGTGAGCCACACGCGACTCGACGTGTACGTCACCGCGTCCGCTTTAGGGGCAGTCTGAGGGCTCTCCGCAGTGGGTTGCGACGTCGCCCGTCTCGGGTCCACACTGCCGACCAAATGTCTGACAATTCCGCATTGGGCCAGCATCTCCAGAGCATTTTCGGCGGATCTTGAGGCCTGCAGCACGCGCAGGAGCTTCCGACGCTCAGAACTGCAGCGTCGGGGCCTCGAGCAGCCGGCAGCGAGCTGCTCCGCCTCCCTGCAATTGTCAAGATAGTAGATGGAGTTAGTGGCGGTGTGTACGGCGCTCTAGGGAGGTGACCATGCCTGGGGCGCC